>NC_083462.1:34130670-34250670 GCF_030014155.1 Tachysurus vachellii
TTGGTGGGTTTCCTCATAAAAGTTTCCTTCTGCAACATTTCCATCAGATGATGGTCAAGACTTTGGCTTTCCAAAACATTTACTTTGTTCCTCGTCAATCATTCTTTGGTTGAACAAATCGCTGTCTTGCTGCATGACCAACTCTATCATGAGATTCAGTCCTGACATTTTCACTGGTAAAAATCAGTGATGCTGTCCCAGATGCAGCAAAACAGGCCCCAAGCATGCATGATGCTACCACCACCATGCTTCACAGATGAGAGGAATCTTGTGCTTGAAATGCAGTGATTTTCTTTCCTCAAATAAAATACTACTCATCTAAACCAAAACCAAAATGATCTTGGTCTCGTCCACGTGCTTTTTAGTGAACTGCAGTGTTATTTTTAGAGAACAGTGGCTTTTTTCCTGGCAATCCTGATACACACAACATTGTTGTTCAGTGTTCCGCTGATGGTGGACTTATGAACATTTACTTTAAACAATGGCAAAGATGTTTTGGATGATATTTTGAAGACATTTTGCTTAAAATTCTAAAGGGTTCACAACATTTCAACTCCCACTCTTTGGCTCTTTTTCTGCCTGTGTTTTGGCAGAAACAGGAAAAAGTGTACGGATGGTCCTCTGCTAGGAAAGTCAGACTGGTCCTGTTTATTAATGACTGCTAGCACACTCTCTAGAGGACGTTAGAAATCATGAAACTAAAGCTAGAGCCTGTTGGTTATGGACCTTTTGGTGTAAAGCTGGGGGCTTCAGGGTACAACATGTAACCTTGGGCAGTCCAGATGCCCATGGACAGAGGAGTTACAGTATATTTTAGACGTTCTTGTGTTGTAGTGATATTTCTCACCTGCCTGTGTGTGCTCAGGGAAAATCAAGCCACAACAACGTGTGCATGTCGTCTGTATTCGTTAGCGACGATGGACACTGGAAGCTTGGCGGGATGGAAACAGTTTGCAAATTTTCCGAAGCAACACCAGAGGTAAGATGTGACCAAACGAGCCCATATCTTTTTCCTCACGTCTCAGAGACAGTACCGTTATAGCCACAGCGTCACGTGAGCCTTCTAAAATAATTCTCTATGGAAGGGGTTGTTATATAATGTACTGGAGAATGTTGCAGCTTGAGAACTCTTTGTGTCCTATCAGTTTCTCTCCAGTGTTCAGACAGTAAGAGAGAACAGCGCCGTGCCTCCTGAGGAGAAGGTGAGACACTCATTTGATGTTATTTCATTTTTCCGTTACTTCAAACGTCTTTACGGTTCAGTGACTCAGTCACAAAATAAAAACCTTTTTTTTTTCTGTAGCTCGGTGGATTCAAAACACTTCCCGAAAAACACGCCCACGCACGGGATGCTTTCTCTTTTGGAGTGCTGCTGGAGGCCCTCGTCCCCTCGCTGAGCAGTTACGGTTAGCAATGTTTAAATTCTGTACCAGGTAAACACGTCCTGTGCTGTCGTGTAGGGGATGTGGTAACTTAGTGGGTAAGGTGTCTGATCTGAAGGTGGTGAGTTTGAATTCTGGATCCACTGAGCTGCCACTTCTGGGCCCCTGAGCAAGGCCCTCAATACTCAATAACTCAGTGATATAAAATGAGATAAAAGTGTAAGTCTCTCAGGATAAAGACTTCAGCTCTTCTGTAAAGTCTGTAATGTTATTTTATTCTTCGTACCCTGAGTCATGTTATTCCACTACGTCAGGGTTTTTCCATTTCCTTGTGGTTATGCTATAAGAGTCCATCCAACATGTTCTCATCTTTCTCCCATTCCATCCTCCCCCTCATCATTCATTCATTGTTTTTATATATTTATTTGTCTGAGCAGTTTACTGACTCGTGTCTGTCTTTGTCTCAGTGTCTGATGAGCTGCTGGAGAGTCTGAGGAGCACGCTGCAGGTCAGCCTGTTGACCTCTGACCCCACGGTGCGGCCGGCTCTCAGCAGTCTGCTGACTCATGAGTTTTTCAGGTGTGTGAACGTGTGACTCTGTAGCGTAAAGATAATGGATGTTCTAGTAGAACTAAGCATTTTCACAACTGGTTATTAGAATTATTAAGTAGATAAATGTTCAGAACTTAACTTTTTTTATTATTGACCTCAGCAGGAATGACTTTCTGGACATCATGAACTTTCTAAAGAGTTTAACTTTAAAATCCGAGGAGGAAAAACATGAATTTTTTAAGTATGACTTTTTAACTACACTTTTTAACTTTTGGTTTAATTTATAGTCTATAACACATTATAGTAAACATGTGCTCTATACACTGCCATGTCATTTTCTCCAGATTTCTACTGGACCGAGTTCACGGCCTCCCTGAAGAACTATTTGGCGCTCGTTTGGCTCCTAAACTTTTAAATTCTCTGGTGTTTGCTGAACCCACTGCTGTGAAAAGCTTCTTGCCCCATCTGTTACAGCCCAAAAAGGGTACGAAACAGCTTTGTTCAGTGGTTTGTAGTTGCTTAATTCAGTAGAAATTCCACTGAAATCTAATTTGTAACAGACATTAAAGGAGAATGATTTTCCCAGGCCACACGAGTCTAACAGCAAGTGGTCTGGACCAAAAGAACTTGTTTTTTGTGACCAGTGACACGAGTATCAACAGCATGAACTGCGTTCCTCTGGTTGTGTTACAGAATCAGCTGTACGAGCTGAGGAGGAGTGCCTGCTGTCTGTGCCACTGTACCGGAGACACGTAGTGCCGCAGCTTCTGAAGCTCTTTAAAGTGAACGAGGAGCACGTCCGGATGGTGCTGCTCTCAAACATCCACATATACGCCGAGTTCTTCTCACAGGACGAGCTGAAGAACCAGATCCTACCTCAGGTAAATACGAAAAACTAAAAATCCCCCCTTGAATTTCCCCATGTAATCTCACACAAACAAACTGCCGGGATAAAGCTAGCAACTCACCTTGATGAGCTCTTACAGGTGAGGCACTTAGTGGGTTATAAAAACTGCACACTCAGAAGAGGAGTCATTGTGTTACCAAAACCCAGCATCTGTTTCTACTGCCGTGCTTATGGTGGCTTTTTCACGTGTTTAAAACAAAGTGTTTATGAAACCGGTTTGTACTTTTAAATAAAATTGCTAGGTGTTGCTAGGAATGAGAGACACGAACGATACTCTGGTTGCCATGACGCTGCAAAGCCTGGCAGCCCTGGTGCCGTTACTGGGAGCGCAGGTGGTGGTGGGCGGCGAGAGGACCAAAGTCTTCAAACGTACCACACCAAACTTCACCAAGTCTACAGAAGTTACCCCTGAAAGTCAGTTTTTCTCTCTCTCTCTATTATTTATTAATGTTTATATATTATTTCCTGCACCCATTAAATCAATTTCTGTTGTATGTATGTAAGTATATAAGATATTAATGTTATACAGTATGTACTCCATGTATAGCCGATGTGTGTGTGGATTCTCTTTCTTTGTGATTCATTTGTCAACATCTCTGCAGAACAGACCTCTGGCTTTAGTTCTCTCTTCACTGTTTCTTCTCCTTTTCTTGTGTAGACTCACCGGCTCATGTTGCTGGAGTGTCTTTGCCTCATAGTTTTCAACCGTCCAAGGTTGCAAGCCTGTTGCCTAAGCGTTTGGAAGGAGGAGAGCTTGTTCTTGAGAAGCTGAACTCTCTCCAGTCAGTCAGGAGAGAAGTCGTTGCCCCGCTGCCCTCTACATCAAACACAGGTGAGTCTGTGCCAAACACCTCATAGGAAGAGATTTGACCATGAACAGCTCCAGCATCACACTGGGGTCACTGACATGGAGATGTTTTACATGGAGATGTTTTACATGGAGATGTTTTATGCATAATGGAGCCTCTAGGCAGTGAAAAAAAATAAAATAACCGTATCTTTTCTTCTATAGTAATTTTGTTTGATGTCTGATTTTGTCCAGTGCTGAACAGAAATGTAACTCTTCCCTTGAATGGCTTCAGCCAAGAGAAAGAGGGAGAGAAGGACATGAGAACGGAGAGGACAGATGAGGACTGGCCCGACTGGGAGGATGGGGGGGAGAAATACCAGCCTGTACAAATTAGCATACAGCCTGTAGACAGTGACTCAGAATTACCAGCTGCATATGGTGAAAATGAACCCTGGGATGATTTTGAAGATTCTGAGGTCATCTCCAAACAATTGACCACAGTTACACCTCTGACAGTCCTGTCGCCAAAATCCGTAAGTGTGCGACCCATAGGACCTGTATCACTACCGACTTCTAGACCTGCCGGAGAGTCTAAAGCACTTAAACTGAGTACTGCTTCAATAAAAACTGCATCAGGGCAGAACAATCTGTCTTCTGATACAAACTGGGAGCAGAGCACGAAAGATACCTGGCCCAGCAATCCAGATTTATCTACAGAAGCCAAAAATAAAAATGGGTACAGGAGTCCAGGAGCTGGCCGACTAGGAGAAGAGTTCACCATTGAGGTGAAAAAGAAACCAGACAGAGACCCAGAGCTGGACCTCTTCGCTGACATGGTACCGGACATAAAGCTGTCTTCACCTAGCATGTTCTTACCCATAAGGGGTTCATTCAGCAAGCCTGAAGGACATCCGACATTATCTCACACTGAACCAGACACTACACCCTTAAACACACTGGACCTGACAGCCAAGTTTGCTGCAGTAGATACGATGGAGGTGAGGTTCAGAAACTGATGTGCTGATTTATCATGAGTTACTGAGCAGGGATTATTATTACTATTGAATTTCAGCTCTGTGAGCAACATGTAACATTCACACAATCCACAAATTTACAAAACCAGCCTGATTTCTGACTGCTAAATGAACGTAATGCAACAAAATCAGTGTATTGTGGCTCAGAACAAAGTACCATAAGCATCCACAGTGTGGTGCTGTCTAATCCAATTAACAGACTCTTATAAACATCGAATTATCCAATTATACATAGCAGTTTCTGCAGTTCTACTATTTTTAAATATTTGGCAATAACATTGGTAATAATTACTAATCAGTAAACAACAAGTGAAACAAATGACTGAAAATCGCTTTTCCTCACATCTAAGATTGTAAACAATTGGCCAGCACCGGTGAGAGAATCAGTTACAGTGCATCAGTTTGACATCCATCTGTGTAACCCATTTAAAACAAATTCTATTACCTGAAAGCAACATCTGAGGTATTTAATATAGCCTGCTTGTCTTTCACAGACCGATGCAGAGGGCTGGGTCGACGGTGAGATCAACTGGGAAGATGAGAACACCTGGTCATGATCACTGGAACTGTGAACTAAAGGCTGTGCACAAAGTCATATTTTTAAAAACAAATGTCCATGTGAGTTGGAAAACAGTGTGACCATTTATAGGCACTTGAAGTGCCTCTTAACATTAGTGTAAGTACTGAACAGTAGCTTTAGTGCTACTAATTTGGACATTATGTTTATGGGTATTCAAGCTCAATCATTTTAATCGCTTAAGAGCGCACCAGGCCATAACGGAAGATGCGAACGTAATTTATTTTATAGGATGTGATCCACGGTTAGAAATTCTGACAACCGACACCTTGATGTAACCACTGGCATGATGTAAACTTGAGAATGAATACAATCACTTTAGTAATGAACACCGATCAAAATCAATCATTAAGTAGTGGATCATGTCATTTACAGACAGGGCTACGATGTTTGAGACTGGTTTCTCTTTTCAATCTGCACCAAGAATGAAACTATTAATGATATGAAGTGTTTATGTCTTGGTTTAATTGCCTCTTGTAGTCTTTTTGAAAACCCCTTTGTGTAGCTCTTTGCCAAATCCTGACAACAAATGTAGCTATAAAGGCATTTTCACTGGAAGTACATGTGTGGCATTTGTCTTCAGGTTAGGGGTTTGATTTGTGCCATCAATGGTTCAACTTAATTCTTCTTAAATTACAAGAAGCCTTATAGGAGAGGCGGTTGAACATATCTGTATAGGATATTGTTTCTATACAGTACACAAATGTTTATTTTTGTTTTAGTGGTGGGGTTTTGCTCAAGTAAAAGAAAAACTGATATTTATTTGTATTGTCAGATGCTGATGAAATAAAGGTTTTATGGCATTTAACACACTGTCGTTTCTCCACAAAATTAAAACCGTCCAGATTCCTAGCAATAAGAAGAGCATGAATTGTGTTTACTAACCAAAGAGAATGAGAATGTTAAAAGACCAGTAGAAAGTGCATTTAGTGAAACACATTTAATATACAAATTAATAAACAGAGATTAAGTTCATATTAAAAAACCTTCTTTAAAAAAAAAGTGCTCTTTCACAAATACAAGTGTCATTATTTCATTACAACTGAAACAGTCAGGAGTGTGTGTGAGAAACAGGATGAGTCCTTATCATGGTGGATGGGGATTGTTACTGATCATTTGTGTGATCAGTGTTTGTAAGGCCTGCAGTCTTGATATGACCCACTGTGGAGGCAATACAGCTGTACCTTCAGTACCCTGCAGTGCCCTCAGAGCACTTTCTGCTGCCTGGAGGTAGCGCTCACACTCTTCTTGTTTACACGTCTCCTGACGTGGCCGCTTGGCACATGGCTGATGGAGGAAAGGCGTTGGAATTCAGCATGTTGTCTATGGCAGTGCCAAAAAATACAATCTTTTAAATATCTATCTGTCTGTCTATATATCGATATGTACTATTCACCTCTGCAACAGATGTTTCTCCCGACGTCTTTCCTCTTCGCTCCAGTCTTTCGTTGTGTCTTTCTATAATATGTGCCTCAGCCCTTCGACTCTCCGTTCTGGCTCCTGCAGGCTGCTGGGGTGTGATGACCTGTAGAAATAATCATGTGTTGATATTCATTTACAGTACATGCAGTGAACAATTCTTAAAGATGCCCTGCCACACGTATTTCATTCCTTTTGTGGTAATGTCTGAAGTTCACCATGGACTCTGTAACATTTATTTGTGGAAATAATGTCTTGGTTACCTCGTTTCAAGCCATTCTAGTGTGGTATAGAAAGCCTGCAGGAAGACTCATGAATATTCAAATGAGCTATGCTGCTTGGCTCCGATTGGCTAACCGCTAGGATATGAGAGCATGACTATTCATTCACCCACACAATAAGTAGCCTAGGCTAGAGGAAATTTGTTTACAATCACCTTGAATTGCGGCAGAACGTCTTCTTCACAAGCCCGTTGACGTTCAGCCATCCTTGCTGTATAGGAAACTCACTGAGCTACACGAATTCTGGGGGCGCGGTCTCAAGTGGGAGAGCTCATGAATAGTAATGAGCTCAGTCACTCTGACGTCAGACTGACCAGCTTTTCTAACTGACCTGATTTCTCCCCTTATTTCTTTTAAGTGGCTAGAACTGACCGGGGAGGTAGCAGTGCGTTTTCACATTCACGACACAACACAAACACATATGGACCAAACACATATCAAGTAAAAACCGTTTTGTGTGGAAGGGCACCTTTAAATGATCGCATGCTGACATACTTTACTGAGGAAGTTCACCACTTTGTTCTTGGTCTCCTCTGTGGTCAGACTTTGAGAGATGATCTCTTCATGACTGGTGGCCTTTAAATAGAAAGTTGTAAATCAGCAGATGTGCATTAAACCCATTAATCATTGAAAACTATTCAATGCAAGTTGTTTTTTTGAAAAATAAAAGTTTTCTATATTAATCCTACTATTAACCTCAGCAAATGTGGCAAAGGCTTCCAGTGCATGCTGACGGAGCAGCCAAGACTCATGACTCAGGAGTGTGCTGAACAGACAGCTGAGTCGAGGCAGCACCTGAAACTATACACAGTCATATGCAATAAATCAGTTTTTACTGATTAAGTACAATATTTTTTTGTGGTTACTGTGTTCACATGGATGTTATGGATCAATGTAAACAACAAAGAAAAAATTGAGAATATTTGCATGGCAAGAAGGAGCTCAAGGAATAGTTTAACACATTGAAAATAAAAATAACAAATTCTGCCTAATTAATAAAAGGACAAATGATCCTGACCCAAAACTAGTGTTACCTGAATATCAGAAGGAACAAATATTTTCCCCATGGAGGCCAAATACTCCAGAGCAGCCAGCACCAAGTCATCGTTGCAGTTCTGCAGATTCAGTCCAGTGAGACAGGAAAATGCCTAAAACATCACAACACTACACTGGTGATAATGTGTACTACATGTGAGGATGATATATTTACAAACTAAAGGAGAACAAAAATACGTAATGCAGCTAATAAAAGGAAGAATGGGGAAAAGAAATGAGACGGGACGGATGAAATTTTTACCTGAACTATAGCCTGGGGTTCTATATTTTTTATCAACTTTGCTGAAATGGACAGAAGCAGCCTCAAGGTACACTGAAGAGAGGGGTGTGTCTGAACCTACACAAGAGACAAAACAGATAACATTTTTATTTTATTTACTCACTCTCTCATTCATCTTCTACCACTTATCCGAACTACCTCGGGTCACGGGGAGCCTGTGCCGTCTCAGGCGTCATCGGGCATCAAGGCAGGATACACCCTGGACGGAGTGCCAACCCATCACAGGACACACACACACACTCTCATTCACTCACGCAATCACACACTAGGGACAATTTTCCAGAGATGCCAATCAACCTACCATGCATGTCTTTGGACCGGGGGAGGAAACCGGAGTACCCGGAGGAAACCCCCGAGGCACGGGGAGAACATGCAAACTCCACACACACAAGGTGGAGGTGGGAATTGAACCCCCAACCCTGGAGGTGTGAGGTGAACGTGCTAACCACTAAGCCACCGTGACCCCCTTTATTTTATTCAGTTGGGAGTAAACATGTCTCATATATCAATAAATCACATATCATGTCCTGAACTTCTGTGAGGCACTGGAACAATTCTGTACACGTGTCAGGATGGAATACACACCAGTTCAGCAAACATCACCACACTTTCACTGTTGCCACAAATAAATACACACCTTTCACATATAGATGTGAAAATAAAGTTTTAGTTTTTTCCTTAATCAATATACGCTTTAAACCTGGTTATATATTTTTAAACAGCTGGAATGAAATTCCTTGTGTGTCAACACACTTGGCCAATAAACCTGATTCTGATTCTGATTCTAGGTAAGTGTGTGTGTCATTGGGGAATCCAGTAATAGAGTCTAGAACACGTGCAGAAATTATATGCTCAGAAATCCAAATACTTGGGTTTCCCCACATGAATTATCTCTTAAAAAACATTAGACTTTCAATCAAGGAGGGTGAATTTCCAAACTTTTACATTCAGCAGACAGAAAAAGTATAAATCTGTGTCCACTTGTAGAGTGTTTGTTCTTTAACCTGGGCAGCATCCATGCGATTCCACAGCTGATGAACAACGTCCAGTGAAGCAGTCATACACTCGGCCTGCTGACCATCTCCTCGAACCACCACCAATAAACAACACAGTGTTTTGTTCTGAATCAGGAATAAAGGAGAATGAAAGCACCACAAAACATACATTTATTAACAAAGGCAACAGTTTGGAAAATAGTGTTCACATTTTCTTTTTGATAATTAAGATGTTAAATTGTAGAACACACTCAAGGGAAAGCACAATCTGGCCTTTCCTACCATACAATAGCCCACGAGTGGCTAATGACAGGGAAGTGAGAGTTTGCCCTTCCCACACAGAAGCATGGGCAATTGCTGGAGATCAGAATATGTTCATCACGGATCTATCCATAATTACAGTCTGATCTATAACAGTGTAGGACTTACAGCACTTTTAATACGAGTGTCCCTGCTTCTTGAGATACCAAAATAATTTGGACCAACTTGCATGATTTTTAATACTTGTCTATGGATCATTGACTTCATGGCTTTGTAGCCATCAACAGATGCTAGTTTTCCTGCCTGGTGATGCTCTCTCGAGCCTTTACACCTGCCTTCTTCACTTTCTGCTATTTCCTGGGTCATTTTGCCTTCAATTTTTTTCAGTTTTTTCCAATTACTTACTACAACATAACCTGACATGGGTGTAAATATCCTCAAATTAAACATTATGACATTATGGAACTTTCTATTCAATCCTGCACTTAAAGTTTACATGTTTATCATGGATCCATTTACACATTTAGAATAGTGTTGGCTTTGTACAAACAATGTAGACTATTAAAGTGAGTCATCCATCAACACTAAAGAGAAAAAGGAAAAGAGCCCTTAAGATTATTTTATCAGCTAAGTGTCCTATTGTCCAAAATTCAACTTAAAAGTGCTTTGAAAATAATACATCCCTGATTTTCTCATGGTCACCAACTTATAAAAGGAAATCAGAGCACTAACTGTTTTTAATTTCTATTTAATCATTTTATCAAAGTTTGTTCAGGGTCAGTTTCTGCATACTGAACACAATACTGTAGCCTTGGCCAATTCTTTTTTTAAATAAATCTATTCCCAGATTTCAGTTTATGAGTATAAGTGGCAGGAACGACCCCAAAACGGTTCATTTCATGACTCACTGTTCTTACAGCTGTATAATCTGGAAACACACAGTGATTTGGGAGGAGATGTGTAGACATCTGCTTATTCTCTGATAACAAATTCTGTTTCTAAGTTGAGTGAAGGGGAAAAATGTAATGCGAAAAAGCTTCCTTTCTTTAAGTCATATGCTCACCAATGTGGGTATGCTGCCCAGCCTGTAGCCTGCAACATGCCAAGCATCAACAGCAGCTTGAGCAATGCTCAATACATCCCTCTTAACACGATCCTGAACATCGGAGCACAGACTATTGAGCAAAACAGGACTCCACATACACAAGTTCTCATCCTTCGACGGTGAGAAGCGTTCAACAAACTCCAACTACGAAGGAAAAAACACACACACATATACATTGGAAACAGGTACAATGTCATGTGGAATTCACTGTAGTCCTTGAAACACAAAGTCTTGCACAAACTATCAGCACTAACTGCAGTAATAGTTCATGAACACTGCACTGTGTGTGTGTGTGTGTGTGTGTGTGTGTCTGACCTGGTGGTTTGGAGTCATAAGAAAGAGAAGACGCCTTAGCAACAATCCCAGATGAGTCAGCTGATAGTTCTCACATGGGCAAGACTTTATCTACAAGTAGAACAGAAAGATTGGATGAGTCACTACAGTTAAGAGTAAGTAAAAGCACGGTACCTTCTACATGTACTGTCTGCTGTTAAAATGTACAGTCTTAGGGAAAAAAAAACCTCTTTCAATTACAAGTCTTCAAATATTAGGAACTATATATCAATTTTTTCCATAAGGGTAGCTGTGGGTCTGAACTTTGATTCCAACACAGTGAAATTTTCTTCTTTAGCCCTTTACATGTTGATTTGCTGCTGTGCTTGGGGTCAGATTTTTAATCAAGTATGAAAAATGAACATTTTTTTCTCGATTGGTAAAATAACAATAACTCTGTACAGGACTGGACATTCCTTTACATATTTTGGCAAAACATACAAAACATTTTTGCTCTCTTAGTAATGGAGGAAAATGAACATCTAACAGATTAGATAAAGCATCCAGGCCAAACACTACAGGTAAGAATAGCATGATCTTACAGAGACAGGTGTCCAATTCCCAAAACAGATTTGACACCAATTGTCGCCTCTGTTGGGGTGTTAGTGAAACATAGAGCTTAATCCTATCACTCCCAGGAGAGATTTATAAAATCACTTTGAGAGCACAGAAAGAAAGGTCACATTCAACTGCCTGCACTCACCAGGTGAGCTGTAAGGAGAATGTGATGCAAACATAACTCAGCCGTACCGTATCTACACTCACAAAGAGGAAGAAAAAGTTAGAAAATCAGTCAAATATATACAACACACACACACACACACACACACACACACACACACAAGCATTTGCACTCTTTTGAAAACTAGAAAACTCCTTTATGTGATTTACTGCTTCAAGTACAAAGAGGTCTCCTGTAATCAACATATCAATTAGTACCAACAGTAATTTACACAGGTTTGCTGATCAACTAATCAAGACTTTAAGGCAAAAACCCCTTCAGCATGTTTGTATTTTATGTTGTCTTATGAATAACATACATGGAACACACTTTGTTTGTGTAGCTGACTCATTGTGAGTTATGGAAAGTTTGCCGTCACTGCTGGGTGTGTACAGACACTCACCGTGCCAGGAAGCACCAGACGTCAGTGGCTAATACGGCCGTCTGGGTGTCTGACTGGAGTACGGCACCTAACAATGACCGCTCCTAAAAAAAATGACAGAAAGAGACAGACAGTCTATATATTACAACATGCACAGGCATTTGATGTACATCCAGCCATTTCTGTTAGATCCCAGATGTCCAACCCTGCTTCTGTATAATGATGGTTAATGGCTTGGATGCCCCTGTGCTCCATTACGTTATATACAGGAGTGTGTTATTTACGTTAGAGAGTATCCACTTAAGAACTGACAAAGTGGATCTTGATCCAGACGTGTAGGAAGCAAGCAGCACAAGAACATTTTCAGGACACTTGGAATACGCAGTACTGTACAGTGCAGTACTGTACTAACCAGCTTTGGGAAGTGTTGTGCAGGTAGTGCTGCCACACAGCCACACAGATGTACACACACATGCTGGTACAGGCTCACTGTGCCCTGAGCCTGGCCACGAACCATCACCCCAGGCAACCGTACAGGAACAGTCCGCTCTACCAGGCACTGACGGAAATTCAGAAAAACTGCCTCAAATATTGACAGCCTGAAGAGTAAAAGTAAATAAAGGGGAAAAAAGGAAAAACATTTAGTTAGCATTTAGAGATTTCAGAGTAATTCTCACCGAGTGAACACTACTGACGTCTTCATAACGTTTCCTGATCATCGCAAAGAAGTCACTTGTACCGTAAATGTTGACAATAGTGTTCTTACTTTTAATTTTGATGTATAATCCGGTCTATAATTATCTGGACAGTGTCAATGTTTGTAATTTTCAAAAGAAGCACTCAATATGTGATTAAAGTGCAGATATTCAGCTTTATTTCAAAGGGTTTAACAGAAGGATTGCATTCAACATTTAGCCATAAGACTTTTTTACATAGTCTCTCAGAAGACTCAGAAGTAACTAAAGATGTCACTTCATGATCAGTCGTGGCCTGTTTCCTTACAGATATCTGAAAAAGCTTTAAGATCAATAATTTGGTTTAAATCTTTAAAGAGAATGAATGCATTGGTGAGCTCTGCAACACCAAACACTCTGGGGACAACAGAATTATTTTTCTTTGTGAAGGGGTGAAAATCCCCTTCACACCATCTAGCCCTGTCAAGAACACTCTTAACCCTCCTGTTGTCCTCCTATACAAATTAGGAGCGCTGAGTCAACTTGACCTTGTCTGTTTTGACTGCTTATAAAAAATGAACTATATATGATAGCCTTTTTTTTTTTTTCACCTTTTTAGTCTAACTTGTTTCCAACATATTAACATATATTTTGCAAAAAAAAAAATTATATATATATATATTTTTTCGGTATAATAATCCTTATTTATATACAAAAATGCCTCATTTTTTAGTAAAAAAAACCAGAAATTTTTAATTATTTTCACTATAGAGGCACAAAAGTTGATGCACGATTACAGGCTGGTATATTTCAAGGGCAGGAGATTGTTTTGAAACCATTTTGACCATTTTTAATGTCAGCAAATAATAAAACCTGTTTTTTTTTACAGGCCAAATTGACTTGAATGCTTATAAATCAAAAATTCTACAATTATCACCATTCTGTGTATAATATCTATTTTACACTTGTAATATTTATTTTGCCCACCTGATGTCATCTGATCAACCAGCAACAGGCTACACACACACACACACACACACACACACACACACACACATGCCATAATTTCATGTGAATAAAACTTTGTTTACCTCCTTATGTTTTTATATTATACTTAATTTATGAATGATAACCCTTATGAAATTTTTTGCCATGTTTTGAGTAAAATAAGCAGAAATTATTAAATATTATTTTGGATAACCACTGACTGATAAATGTCAAACGTTACTCAGCATATCTCCAGGCCAAAGCTGACTGATGCAACTAAATTCATAAATAAGAGAGAGGAAACAAATATGATTTGAATATGAAAACACAACGTGTGTGTGTGTGTGTGTAAAGATTGTTGGTAGAAGAAGAAGAGAAGATATTGTCCCCAGCTGGACAAATGCATCTAACAAGTGTGAAATATTTACAAATGAGTAGCTTAACGTTTTTTCTGGAGGCCTAATGAATTGCTATGCCCAGTGCTTGTGTGTGTGTGTGTGTGTGTGTGTGTGTAGCATCATTTCGGTAGATCATATTTTGCCCTCTGCTAGGCAAAGGTATATCAAAAGTGAGAAATATTTACAAATGTGTAGCTTTTTTTTCTGGAGGCCTAATGAAATGCAATGCCCAATATGTGTGTGTGCATGTGTGTGTGTACGCGCGCGTGTGTGTGTGAAATGTTTACAAATGTGTAGCTTTTGTTTTGTCTGGAGGCCAAATGAATTGCAATGCCCAATGCTTTAAACAGTATTTGACTGTGTGTGTGTGTGTGTGTGTGTGTGTGTGTGTGTGTGTGTGTGTGTGTGGGTGGGGGGGGGGGCATCATTTCGGTAGATCATATTTTGCCTTCTGCTAGGCGAAGGTAAAGTTCATAATTTGGAACAATCCTGCTAAATTTCAGGCAAATATGTGGAAGAAAACCCAAGTTATGACAAATTAAAATCTTCCAGCAGGGTCAAAAAGACCCAGTGACAACATGAACTTTACACATTAAAGTTCTACAGAGAGGTTACCTCAAGATACAAACCACTGGTATCACCTAAAAACAAAAAGTAGAATCTAGACTTTGCTAGAAAACATTTACAAAAGTCTGCTCAGTTCTGGAACATGATTCTTTGGACAGATGAATTTAATGCAGAATGATGGGAAAAGACGTGTGTGAAGAAGGAAAGAAATAATTCTGCTCAGATTCAGTCTTCAGACTGCTGCAGTAAAGATCCAGCAAAGCATCATGGGGAGGAATCTCAGAGAGGATTTGATTCCAAGTATTAAAAATAATCCTTATGTTTATAATGATGTTAGTTTGTAGAACTGCTTTTGAGCCTTTAGACAGGAGGCATATAGGGAGTATCTAAAAATGTTTTTAATTCTAATGCAAAGTTTTTTGTTGAACCGCTTAAAGTAAAGCTGCAAATCTTCAACACTTCAAATCCGTTGTGTACAGAGGCAGAATCCATCAGATTAGTAATTTAGTATTTATGGACCTGAGTGTATATGCTATAATGTCATAATTGATATATGTAGATACACTGCTGACATTTAACCTCTGACCTACTGTGTTGCAGAGGAATATAGCCTGAATAAGAAATATTGTATTATTCCTTCACCAAGATCAGTGACAAAACAAAATAAAAATATTACAAGTAAAGTTTAATACAAAGTGTGCCTCTGGTTTTTCAACAAATATTAAATGTTAATAGCAAACCTGTGTGTTTCCTCCGAAAACTGACTGCCATCGTACCAGACGCACAGCGTCTCATCTGTCTGGGAGCAAAGCTTCACCAACACATTCACCTGCAGGAGACACTGTGGCAGAACGAGCTCCGGACTGAACCCTAAACACACAGCAAAAAACAAACGTATCCGATACTGTCATGAAGCCTTAACCTGTTCTTCTACAACAAAATGAACAGAATGAACTCTAACACAATGACATTTATGTTGTTGTTGTTGTTATTATGGCTGCTCCCTGTACTGGGTCACTACAGCGGATCACGTGGTCCACATACTGTATTTGATTCGGTACATGTTTTACACAGGATGCCCTTCTATGTCATTTATAACATGTTATAATAAAAAATATGTAATGATTATTATAATTATTACTAGATGATTACTGTCCCACACAGGGTGTGTATTAAGTGCATGGTCAAGGCTGATCAGAGGAGTTTAAAACTCTCACACACAAGAACAATATGTCGGACACACACAAGGGCAGTGTGTGTCCTTGACTGGCAGGAATAACTTTATAATAACAATCAGAGACCTTGTCTCTCCACAAGACCTTGTCTATTCACAAATGGTTTTCCGCTGGCATGCTCTTTTTCATGACCCCAATTAAATGACACCAAACAACTCATCTAACTTGTAATGTTATAGCTGAGCTGCCAGGTTCATAGTTAGTGCACAGTTAAGGTAAGAGCTGACAGGGGACTGCCGTGGCCTTACTCTGGTCCGGGGTCAGAACACACTCAACAAAAGACCTCATGGGTAAAAGCTGTGTCAACATAGCGTCCATAGGAATCAAAACAACACGGCTCAGTTCTTCAGCCTGGTCAACAGGCACAGACGGGGCTGAGTAACAAGGAGGAAATTTACTGAAAACGAGAGAGATAAAGAAAGAGAAAGAATAATATGTGAATAAGTTAATACTGAAAGTGAATGCAATCAGAAAGAAAGAAAAAAAATATATATATATTCATTCGAATGAACAGATTTACACAGAAAAGAGCCTGCATAGTAATAATAATACTGCGATTACCTGAGAATTTGTAGATACAGCTGGTGAAAATGACTACAGAACTTTGAAAGAAATGGGTTAAATTCCTGTCAAAATAAAACAAAAATACATAATTGATATCAAAAGTCTACATGAGTCAATTCTGTTAAAATGGCAGTTTGTGATGTAAAAAAATGAAACCAAGATAATTCATTCAGACCTTTTTCTGCCCTCACTGTCAATTAAAGTGAAAAACAAGCAGAAGCGTTTTAGTTAAAAAATGAAAAATAAACTGGTTGCAAAAGTATTACTGCCCCTAAATCAACACTTTTTGGTACCTTTAGTACCAGGCACTTTTTAGTTGTATTACACCACTCAGCATCTTTGGGTAAGAGTCTATCAGTTTGACATGGCAATATTTTCTATCTCTTTCTTCAAAATGCTTCTAGATCCATCAAAAGATAAGAGCATCTCCTGAGCACGGCCTGCTTCAGGTCACATCACAGATGTTTAGTGTGAGTCAGGTCAGGGCTCTGGTTCTCTCATTCACAAACATTCATCCTCTTTTGGTTAAGTTGTGCCTTCTGGATGTGGACATGTGCTTTGGGTCACTGTTGCGCTGAAAGATGAAATTCATTTTTATTTGAAATTTTTGCCCTAAAATCAATTGGTATTTGTAGCTATTCATGATTCCACCAGCTTGATGAAAGCCTCAGTTCTAACAGAAGAAAAGCAGCTCTAAAGCGTGATGCTACCGCCACCATGCTGCATTGTAGCTATGGTGATCTTTTGATTGTGTTTTATACCAAATGTTTAGAATTGGTCTCATCAGACCATAACACATTTTGCCACATGGTTTGAGGTGATTTAGATGAGTTTTTTCAGTGAGAAAGGGCTTCTGTCTAGTCCTGTCACAAAAATCTGCCAGTTTAAGAGCATCTTACACCCACACACACACACAAATTTGTGATATAGACAATTGACAGAACTGGTACCTTTATGTAATGAACCAGAGTGTTGGCAAAAAACCTGCACATCTTTGTGGTTTTTTGGAAAGCCTTGTATTCCGGGCTCTGCACCATGTCCTTTTAATGAGTTAAAAAGAAAAAGTAACATGGTTAAGTTCTCAGCACAATATACAACTTCACTACAAATTCTCACTCAGTAAAATCCATTCATATTATATCAGTTGCCGTATGGACGCCGTGTGTGTGTGTGTGCGCGTGTGTGTGTGTTCAGTATGGACATGACTTGGTTTGCTTTGGACTTGTGTGTCGCTCTAGATTTAGTACTGCTGCACTTATGTATAATCCCAAATGTGCTGTACCTTTAGATCTGCCTGCTGCATCTGCTCTGCCATCTCCAGAGAGTTCCTTACTGAAACCAGCAGGTCCTCACACAAAGCAGTAATGAGGTCACTATGTCTCAAACGCTCCTCCACCAGAGACTGGTACTTCACACTTTGCCTAGAAACAAAGAGCTTAATGAATTCTTGGCCAAGCACCAAGTATCAAATATGAGAAAGGCTTCTTGGGTATTAAATACAACTAGGAGACAGCCTTCTACATGTTGTTCTTTTCTTTCAGAAGTACATACAATTTTTAGTTCTATCAAAAGGCCAGGCACTGGGATGATTTTTTTGCATGCAGTGGCCGTGCTACACACATCATAATACAATTTTTTAATTCAAATTCACATTAGACACCGTGCGGACAAGTTTGAGTCCACACCAGCTGCCTCAGAGGCACATCAAATTTAAGCTGGCACGCCACAACACTCTTATACTACCCTTTGTGTCTATTTTAAAAATCCACTGAAGATCCAAAATCACACTTTTTATATGCTGTGCATTTAAATTCATAATGTAGAAAGATGTTGTGACTGTGTTTATTTAGTTTTCCTACATCACACAAACATACATACATACATACATATTACTAATAATACTTCATTTTAATCACTGCCCCATTGTCACATTTTAAGTGGCTGATTTGGGAAATACAGCTGACATGACAACAGGTTCATTAATGAAAGCTCAAAAGAACTAAAGGTCCAATTTTGAATGATTGATGCTTTGTGTCCAGTCCAGTATTAACTCTTTATGACAAAAAAAAAACCCTTTCTATAGCTATACATGAGTTAATAAGTGACAGGTGAGTACAATTAGTAGTAGTAAAGTTCACTGTTCGTGGCTGAACAGATCATAACAGTGACAGGAAATACATGAAGCACTAAAGAGCTCTCATGTAATAAGCATGTACCAAGTATCAGATTCTTATCTGATTGAAAATTGTAACATGAAAAAAAAAAAACCTGATTTTCACTGGGAACATAATTCAAAATAATGGAATTCAGACATATTTCATCCAAATTAATTAATGAACAAACTTTCTGAGGTCAACTGATTTGGTCAGATGTTCAAGCTGCATGGTGTTTTAATGTACACATTTCTACAACAGTGGTTCTCAAACACATGAGAAACAAAGGAAAACCATGGATTATCAAGCAGGCCCCTGGGGAACTGGTACTAGAAGCCCCTGGGGAACCCCTGGGGAACTGGTACTAGAAGCCCCTGGGGAACCCCTGGGGAACTGGTACTAGAAGCACTGCTGTAGAGGCTTGGGCCATGTGGAAACCAGGCAATACTATAATTTGTGTGCACGTCTGTCATTTCCTTTCTTTCAGTTACTTTAGGAATTCTACACTGATTAGCATCAAGGACACAAACAACTATTTTTTTTTTTGTTGAAACAAATCATTATTGCAATCAGGTCATTTAAGTAGGCAGAAATGACAGAATGAACAAAATAAGTACTATTAAAAGTAATGCAGGTAGGTTTTACTCACTTGATGATGAATTTCCATGTGTTAGCATGCAGGGCAATATCCAGATTGGATATGACTGAGCAGATGTCCAGTAAACTGTGAATCACTGCCCAAGAAAACACTTTTTTTTATTCTCTTGCTATAAGGAATGTATGAAATCAAAGTTTGATTTCCCCAAAAACACCAACAAGAAGGTCCAGACTTACATTCCTCCGTCTTGTAACTACAACCCCTGGCAAAAAGTATGTAATCCCCCCTCTCAGAAGATGTTCATTCAAATGTTTAATTGTGTAGAAAAAAAACACAAACACATATATGCCACAAAACAATTTTCACTCAACAATCCAAACTTCTGGCTGTATAAAACACTTAAAAAAAACAAAGAAACATAACTATAGTCAATTACAACTGTTTTTACAGATCAAACTGTTTTTCTTTGTTTTTTTAAGTGTTTTATACAGCCAGAAGTTTGGATTGTTGAGTGACAATTGTTTTGTGGCATATATGTGTTTGTGTTTTTGAAAAAGAAAAAAAAAAAAAAAAAAACCCTTTGACACTTTTTCATTGTAACTTTGAACAAATGTTTTAAACTCATGGTATCTTAAGTATGTAACTTAGTGATCCAGCATTAATGTATTCAATGTTAGAGATTTAAGCACTTATGTACGTCGCTCTGGATAAGGACGTCTGCCAAATGATGTAAATGTAAATGTAAATGTGTTTTTTTCTACACAATTAAACATTTGAATGAACATCTTCTGAGAGGGGGGATTCCATACTTTTTGCCAGGGGTTGTACTAGTTTCACTGGAATAAGCAAATTATAAAGAATATACTGATGAAACATTAGGTAAAGGGTGAAAAGTACACTGTGATGGACACACCTGTAACTAGATTAGATATTTCTTCTTCAGAGGCACTGTTCTCTAGGCTGATCTTCTCCAGCAGCTCCATCAGGCACTTCTGAAGGGAGTAGGCTTCTCTGAACAGGCTCTGTAGCAGATCCCCCACGAGTGACAGTCTGCCACTGTACACAACTTCACTATCCTACAGACCAAAATGTGATCAGTTGTAGACAATCCTACACAATGCACTTTTTCACATCATGTATTTGCAAAATGTTTCCATGGTGATGGGTTTTTTCAACGAACTCAAATCTCAATGAGATTAATGATGAATTCCTAATCCCAAACGTCAGACAAATGAAAAGCCAACTCGGAGTTCCTGCTTCGGCCGGTCTCCTCAACTCCAAATTCCTTCAGCAAATCAACATATCCACTCACCTAATGACATATTTGCAGAATCTACAGTTCGCTGTTTCAACAAGGAAATAATACATTGCTCATTACAGTTAGCTGGCCTGCTTTTTTGTCCATGTTTCCCCAATGTTTTTCCCCATAGAAGAAGTGCAGAGTGTGTAAAGATATGAGCAAGACATACCTTGCAGTGCTGGAAAGTGTCCTTTAAGATGTGGAGGACACAAGAGGGCAGAGATCGGATGGAGTCCAGGGAGGTCGCCTCATCCAAAGCGCACACGTGACGCACACAAGCAGACAGAGATTCCAGTGTCTTCACCATCATCTACATACATAAATATTATTTGGAGATTAATTACCCATCTTTATTAACATCATTAACCTGCAGGACAAGTGATTAAGATGCTATATGGTACGTAGCCTGTATTCTATCTGTCTACAGTGAGTTCTCACTAGGACAAGAAGGTATGATCATATAACCCCAATTTTATCATCTCTACACTGGCTACCTGTTAAGTTTAGAATCGACTACAAACTGCTGCTACTTACGTACAAGGCTCTTAACGGTTTAGCTCCCATGTATCTAACTAGTCTTCTAACACGTTACAATCCTTCACGCTCTCTGAGATCACAAAACTCAGGACTTCTGGTAGTTCCCAGAATATCTAAGTCTACTAAAGGTGGTAGAGCGTTTTCTTATTTAGCTCCCAAACTCTATAATAGTCTTCCTGATAGTGTTCGGGGCTCAGACACACTTTCACAGTTTAAATGTAGATTAAAAACTCATCTCTTTAGTCAGACGTACACATAATACATCCCATAATATTGTGCACTATTATATCAAACTTGCACATTTTTTATGAACAGCATCTATATTAATCCCTCTTCACTGCTTCTCTCTTTCTACCCATCCTGAGACACCCAGACATTGTACCAGCTCAGATCGTCTTCCGTCCGATGAAGATCTCGGACCTCCACTGAGACGAGGGTGACTCTGTGAGAATCCTGAGACATCTACAGATCTACCAGCTCCAGTTGGACTCAGTGATACTAAGAGGAGATCTGAACTCCATGTGATCCTTACACCAATACAGCATTTATCAGACTGTATATTTATAATCACACCATCTAGTGTCACCCATATGAGGATGAGGTTCCCCTTGAGTCTGGTTCCTCTCAAGGTTTCTTCCTTTACCAATTTAAGGGAGTTTTTCCTCATCACTGCTGCCTGAGTCACCTCAGACTTAATCATTGGGGATAAATACATACACATTGTGAACTATAGATATCTAATAATAATCTTGAATTTTTATTATATTAATTCTTTATATTATTCCTTACGTTTACCTTCTTATGTTTATGTTCTGTAAAGCTGCTTTGAGACAATGTCTATTGTAAAAAGCGCTGAACAAATAAACTTGAATTGAATTGAATACTAGAAGAGGCATTAAATACTATTATGCCCAGACAATGTCACCTATGCTATTAAAGGTCCTTGGAATATTTAACACTGTGAGCTTCTCTAACAAATATTATTCAGAGAACCTGTAAAATATTCCTGAGGAACGCATGTAGCTCCATGTTCTGGCTAGACAGGTCTCCAATATGCTTGGCAATCTCTTCCAAAAGGCCAGTAAACGTCACCACAACCTGTAGCCAAAGATCCACATGGAAAGTTAAAACCAGCCGTTATAACCTTGTGTAATAAAATTCACAGTCTGGTGGGTGTACAGTTCTCACCTTGGGAAGGATTTTAGAGAAACATTCCTCCTCTAGTTCTGACGGAGAGAGATGAGGAAGAAACATGTCTACAATAATCTGCAGAACATCTGTAAACATAAACCATATAATCATATGAATATGACATTACCCAATGGTACTGAATAAAAGAAAACGTCACCATTGGCTAAAACACTTACTGGTGTGTTCATTCCAGCTGTCAGTATTACAATGAATGGAGTACAGCAGTCAAGGAAGTCACAGTTGTTTCTTTTTGTTTAAGCCTCAATTGTGTTTAAAAAAAAGTTTGTGTTGATAAATATCTGGTTCACAAAAGTACAAAGGAATGAGAGGCACAGGGTTGAAGGTTTAAATTATTACTTTATATTTGTGATAACTGCTGATTCTGGATCAGGGCCCTTAGGTTTACATTTTATCTGAAGACAGGTGTAGAGTACGGAAAGCTGCCATTAATCCTAAGGACATCATAACCGTGGAGAACTGGGATTAAACAATCATCAGGTCTAAACATTTTTGCTTTTTTAGCATTTGTCGAAGTACATGAAGGTAATTGAATGTAGTTATTCATTTTGTGTTTTAAATTTTTGTTTTAGTTTTTGTACGGAAATTAATGAAATATTTGGAATTTGAAGATAGACAGTGAAAGTGTAGATCGCAGTGACGTCAGTGAAAACAACACATAAAGAATATTAATGATATAATAATTATTTCATTATGATAGTTAGTTATAAGACTCATTTACTGGACCATGTTTATATTCTGACCTATATATCAGTAAATAATCATCAGTTATGTCTTTCTGAACAGTGAAAATGGTTTGGAAAGGACAAAAATGTCTAATAACAAATGATACAATTTATGTTTGTAACAGAAGCTTAAGTTAAGGAGAAGTGGGTTTTGTTGTTTTCAGAGGAGTTTGGTTTAAATCAGGCTGCATTTTATGATGAATATTCATCATAAAATAATTATAATAGCTGAGATGGCATTTACACTATAATGATAAACAATCTTTATTATGCAGTATGTTGAAAGTACTCTACGAATACAACTGAGGAAGTCCTACACTGTCCTATACAGTGTCATATACAGTGTCATGTACTATCCTATACACTGTCCTATTTAGTGTCCTATACAGTGTCCTGTACTGTCCTACAGTGTCGTATATTGTTGTATACTATCCTACACTCTCCTATTCTGACCTAAACCGACCTACACCTTCGTATACTGTCCTACAGTGTCCTATACTAACCTTCACTGTCCTAGTGTCCTACACTGTCCTATTGTGTCATAAACGGTCCTACAGTGTCCTATAATGCCCTACACTGACCTATAATGTCCTACACTGACCTACAGTGTCCTACACTGACCTACAGTGTCCTATAGTGTCCTACACTGACCTACCGTGTCCTACACTGACCTACAGTGTCCTATAATGTCCTACACTGACCTATAATGTCCTACACTGACCTATAATGTCCTACACTGACCTACAGTGTCCTACACTGACCTACCGTGTCCTACACTGACCTACCGTGTCCTATAATGTCCTACACTGACCTATAATGTCCTACACTGACCTACAGTGTCCTACACTGACCTACCGTGTCCTACACTGACCTACAGTGTCCTACACTGACCTACCGTGTGACCTACCTATAATGTCCTACACTGACCTATAATGTCCTACACTGACCTAGTGTCCTATAATGTCCTACACTGACCTATAATGTCCTACACTGACCTAGTGTCCTATAATGTCCTACACTGACCTATAATGTCCTACACTGACCTATAATGTCCTACACTGACCTACCGTGTCCTACACTGACCTACCGTGTCCTACACTGACCTATAATGTCCTACACTGACCTATAAATGTCCTACACTGACCTATAATGTCCTACACTGACCTACCGTGTCCTAAACTGACCTACCGTGTCCTACACTGACCTATAATGTCCTACACTGACCTATAAATGTCCTACACTGTCCTACAGTTTCCTATAATGTCCTACACTGTCCTATAATGTCCTACACTGACCTACCGTGTCCTACACTGTCCTATAATGTCCTACACTGACCTACCGTGTCCTACACTGTCCTACACTGTCCTATACTGTCCTATAGTGTCCTAAACTCCGAGGAGAAGCTGTGCGATAAATAAATCAGTGGTAAAGGATATGACCAGTTTGGGCAGGACCACTTTCAGTTGTTGTTGACATGTCTCCGGGGTCCACTGAACCACCTCCTCCAAAAGTGTAGCTTGAGACATCACCAGAGCCGTGAAGATGTTGTGTCGAGAGAAATCACTGTATTCACCCAGAACAACCCCAGTGATGTTAGTGTGTCTGCTGCTAAAGGCTAAAGCTAAACAAACACACTCAATAAACTCATTCAAAACCAGTCTGTTAACTCAGAACCGAAAGTTATCCGTTATACCTACCATTAAAACATATCAGGAGCCCAAATAAAAAGATTTGCACAAAAAACACAATGTTGTAAACACAAACTGGACTCGCGACGTTTTTTAAATTGACCTCTTCTTTTCTCAGTATTATGGGCGAGTCCATTCAGCTGTCACTCGGGGGTGATGTGTAACATGGTATTTGATAAAAAAACGTTCAAATGTAACTCACATGTATCGTAAAATATTGGGTGACATTCTACAAATCACCACTGTAATGTGTGTAATGGTCGGCATCTATCTATTAATATATTTCACTTCGCAAAGAAAATGGCAAAATGGTATGGCTCAAAAATTGCGCGCTTGCGTATTCAGTAACGCCAGTGGAGCACTCAGTTGTGATTGGTCAGAAGGTTTTACGTGTGTGTGTGTGTGTGTGTGTGTGTGTGTGTGTGTGTGTGTGTGTGTGTGTGTGTGTGTGTGTGTGTGTGTGTGAGAGAGAGAGAGAGAGAGAGAGATCATAATAGATCAAAAAAAAAAAAAATAGATCATAGATCAAACCCATAATCGAAAAACGAAAAATTTAAATGAAATAATTTTTTATTTATTTTGCCCTCAAACTTCAAAGCATCAAAAAAAAAAATATATTTATATATTATTCATATATATATATATTCATTAATTTATTTATTTATTTTTTTGATGTTTTGAAGTTTGAGGGCAAAATAAATAAAAAATTATTTTATTTCATACAGGATACAAGTTACTTTGTAAGGCATAACAGAATCGCACACTCATCAAACAAAACATAAAAAAATTCTACATTTTTCATACCTTTAGTTCTTCATATTGTTTATTGCCCCTTTAGCATCAATAATGGCATGCAGTCTTTTGTAATAATTGTGCATAAGGTCCTTAATTCTCTCAGGTCCTGTAAATGTTTTGGTTTTCTTGGACAAACTGCCCTTTTGGGATCTCCCCAAGTGGCTCAATGATATTGAGGTCAGGAGACTGTGATGGTCACTCCAGAACCTTCTCCTTTTTCTGCTGTAGCCATTGGAAGCTACAGCAACCTTGCCTTGTGCATTGGATCACTGTGATGTTGGAACATCCAAGTAAGTTTGACTAACTTCTCTGTGCCACTGGAGCTCACACAGCCCCAAAACATAAGAGCTCCACCACCATGCTTTACAGTGGGGATGGTGTACTATTCATTGTAAGCCTTGTTCACTCCTCTCCAAACATAACCTTTAAGGTTGTGACTACAAAGTTACATTTTAGTCTCATCACTCCAAATGATGCACTCTGCTCCAGAAGCTGTGAGGCTCGTCTAGGCGCTGTCTGGCGTACTGAAGGCCTGCACTTGCCTCTTCACCTCTTTTCCACACCTTCACCTTCTTGATCTCAGCCCCTTGTAACCTCACTGTTCTATTTCCCTCCCTCTTGTTTAAACATGTGTACTTTGTCTTATTAAAACTGACTTTCATTCCTCTTCTTTTCAGAGCAGACCTCCACCTTTCCAGGTGTCCCTCCACCTGCTCTCTACTCTCACTACAGATCCCAATGTCATCCACAAACATCAGTGTCCCCAGCGATTCCTGTCTGACTTCATCTGTCAACTTGTCCATCACCATAGCAAACACGAAGTGACTCAAAGCCGATCCTTGATGTAGCCCCACCTCCACCTTGAACTCCTCTGTCTGACCCACAGCACATCTCACTGCTGTCATACTCCTCTCATACATATCTTGAACTACTCTGATGTACTTCTTTTCCACTCCTGGCATCCTCATACAGTACCATAGCTCCTCTCTCAGCACCCTGTCATACACTTTCTCTAAATCCACAAAGACGCTGTGTAGCTCCTTCTGACCATCTCTGTACTTCTCCATTAACATTCTCAGAGCAAAAAGTTGTATCAGTCATGCTCTTTCTGGGTATGGAGCCATACTGCTGCTCACAAATATCCACTTCTTTTCTTAGCCTAGCTAAGTACTACTCTTTCCTATAGCTTTATTGTGTGGCTCATCGACTTTATACCTCTGTAGTTGCTACAACTCTGCACATCACCCTTGTTCTTAAAGATCAGCACAAGAACTCTTCTCCATTCCTCAGGCATCTTGTCACTTTCTAAAATCCTGTTGAACAATCTAGATATAAAATCCACTGCTGTCTCTCCAAGACACCTCTACACCTCCACAGGTATAAATTCCTCACAACATTCTTCCTTTTTCAACTTCCACCACTTGGTGTTCTTTTCTATCTTTCCTCTCTTCTTCTTCCTGACCACCAGAGACATCTTACACATCACCATCCGATGCTGTCTGGATAGACTTTCTCCTAGTGTAGTGAATGTATTCTACCTAGTGTAGTGAAACTCCTACCTCTACTCTTATATGTAACTCTATGTTCTGCTCTCTTCTGGAAACAAGTGTTAACTACAGCCATTTCCATTCGCTTAGCAAAATCCACCACTATCTGTCCTTCAAGGTTCCTTTCCTTAAAACCAAACCTTAATGCCCATCACATCCTCATCACCTCTGTTCCCCTCACCAACATTTGCCTGTTGAAGTCTGCTCCAATCACTACCCTCTTCCATCAATACTCTCCATCACCTCATCTAACTCACTCCAGAATTTCTCCTTCTCTTTTAACTCACAGCCTACTTTTGGAGCATAACCACTGACCACATTCAACATCACCCCTTTAATTTCTAACTTCAAACTGATTACCCTGTCTGACACTCTTTTCACCTCTAAAACATTCCTCACAAACTCATCCTTCAGGATCACTTTTACCCCATTTTCTCTGTATCTGCACCAAGCATTGCTCAGTCTAGCTAACTACAAGAAAATATAAGGCTCAAACTAGTTAATCTAACAATAAACATTAACTACTGCAGGCTTCATAATATATCATTATTGACTAGCTTCATGAGAGATCGGCTAATGTGCTAAAATGTTTAAACAACTGCAGCTATTTCAACTTAATCAGTGAGTGTGTTTAGGAAACACTGAAATGAAGGGAGTTCAGTGCTGGAACTATCAGTGATTTGAATCAGTGTTATCAGTTGCCCAAATGACAAAACGTTACTTCTGCATTCTCTGATTACAACAGAAATCTATGGAAGTGTCACAACTCTTTTACAGCAGCACTGTATATAATGACTACTGTTGATTATAAGCCCAGTACTGACTGGAGGGTTAAATATCACATTTTGGTCTTATTGAAATAAAGCCGGTGAACAGTAAAAACTCCTTAAATTCCAGTAGGTGATTGAGCATGTGGAAGCGAACATACCTTCATAAATACAAGCTTCCTGTTAACTCTACTGGAACATCAAAGGCTTCCTGTGATTATTAATGCACTTACGAGAACACAATCAGTAGGATGTTCTTGTAAGTGAAGAAGCAGCTTACATAATGAAGGTGTCAAAGATTGGACCTCTTCACGTAAAGTACTGAACAAAAATTATATATCAAAATGGGCTTAAAGATTTTTGAAAAATTGTAGTTTTTTTTTGTTATTTGGACAACGAAATATGAATTAAAAACATCATTTTTGTTTACTGCTCTTTAAAGATCTTTTTTTGCTATTCAGTATAAACCTTTTTAACATTTTATTTATAAGAATCTTTGCCTTTTTCACAGAACATGAATATACAAATAAATTTCAGTACATTCCTTGAAGTCCTGTCACTGACATAATAATCCTGCTGAGCTAAAAACTGAGTGGTGACATGATCTAAAATAGTATTTTTGAATATTTAATGCATTTCTTTTTTTTTTTTTTTTTTTTTAAAGTCAGGTTAATAAACGAGGTTAATAAAAGTCTTGTTGGGAAAACAATGCGGTTTATTCGTGGCTTTAAAGATGATAATATCTATTTTCTCTAATGTCTGGCGCCTTCTCTTTTTTATTGTTCCCAGAAGTGTTAGCACATGAAAAAATGAAAGGAAAAGGAACTTGTAGGCTTGTGTCTGATTAGTGGCTGATTGAGCAGCTGTTCATGTAATCAGCCACATATTTTCTTCTTCTGTGAGATGTAAAAAGATAAAGATAAAATTGTCTAAACATTTTCCGAATTTTATTCTGAAATTGTAACATTAAAATGAAAAAAACATTTTTTTTATTATTTTACTGGAAAACATCTACAAATACCCAGTGTCATCTGTAATACTGTCTGCCTCCAAGCAGACAGACACATTCTGTGATGGAGCCAGGATGTGTTTTTTACAGCACACATCACACATTCACTTCCTTTCTAAATTCATCTCCCATTGTTAAAATCTCAGAGGAATAAAAGAAGAGTAGTTCTGTACAAAGAAACAGTACAATATGTAGTTTTGATAAATTTATTTGCCATGAGCTGATAAAAATATTTAATTTATATTACCATATGTATTGTTGTAAATACTGAAAGGAAGCTATTTGCACAAGATTTCAAACAAATCTTATTGCCATGATTTTTTTTTTTTTTTTCATTTTATTTATTCCATCGTAATCTCGTAGTCTTTGAAGACAGCTCTCAGTTTTTCCACTGTGACTGCATGATCAGCCTTTCCATAGCCCTAAAAATAAAAATAAACCACATGTGAATATACATTTTCAGGGAAGGCTCTTTAGCGCTGAAACTTTTTTTAAACTGCCTATGATAAAGAAGTCTTGTATGATTACCGTCGACTCTCCAAACACTCTTAGTTTCTTCTTGATGTTGTCATGCTCTATCTTTCCACCACCAAGGCAGGTACACTCCAGACCTAGACCATCCATAGCAGGACTCAGCCTTTCAAAGATATGATCTAAAATGGGAGAAAAGAACACACATGAAATGTTCATTCATATGTATCTTACTTTTATTTATTTATTTTTTTCAAAAGATCCAAAAGGCTACAACTGAAATCTACACAAACATATCACTTCTGTGTGGTAAACCTATCAACTTATATCATTTGTATTTATATAATTACTGACTACATGCCACTTTTAGATACACAACATCTGGGAATTTCCATACCCTTTCCACCAGACCTAATCAGATATTTGAATCTCAGTATTGTAGTGGCTGAATGAGAGTGTGTGTGTGCCCTGCGGTGGGTTGGCACTCCGTCCAGGGTGTATCCTGCCTTGATGCCCGATGACGCCTGAGATAGGCACAGGCTCCCCGTGACCCGAGGTAGTTCAGATAAGCGGTAGAAGATGAATGAATGAGTGGATGAGTATTGTATTGGTACTGCAACGTATGTACAGATGCTTGTTGAAAGTTATTAAATATTGTGTAGTTACTGGCAACTTTCTTTACACACAGTAACCCACAATGACAAAATAAGAACAAATTGCAAAAGTATTAAATAAAATAAAAAAAAAGTCTGAAATCTCTCTTTGGCATCAAGTCAGGTTTTAAGCATTGAACAGTACAGAAGATCCAGTGTTGCCGCTCCAGTGTTGTCTTGTATGTGCCAGTCGGCGAGTCTGAGAGGTTTTCTTTAAGGATCACACTGTGTTTGTAATATTTTCTCTACAAGGTCAGCACAATTAAACAGGATTTGTAAGCTTAGTACCATCTCCTAGTACTGTCTCCTAGTACTGTCTAACAGTTTATTTTAACAGAGCTCTTGGTTCAAAAGGCCTCAAGCATGTTTTTGATTTAGCAAACTAACAAAACAAGGGCACAAGGTTGTTTGGTTGTGCTGAATTGTTCTTCAGATTGTGGACTAATTTCACGATTCACAAGTTAGTACTATAGGCTTGTGATATGTAACATGGCACCATCCTATCATTTCCCTTATGACTGCTAATTGACTACAGTATGGGAGAGGGGGCGTGGTCATATATACACACGTCATGTACAAAATGTCATTACGTCACGTTTACATCTCATCTGGTCACGGGTCGGATGAAGCTGTACAGACGTAGCTTTTTTATTTTTTTTCCATAACCGGCATTTATTTAACGTTTACTACTAACAAGAGTAACTGTGACCTAGTTAGCAGGTTAGCAGTCTAACTAGCAAGTTAAGAGAGTCGTGTGTCACGTGACCGGATGTACATTTGTATTTTGCGGATTGTTTACATTATAACTCACTATATTCGCTGTGGAAAGAGGACAGTCTACAAAACAAGCATTCGTTTGCGATTCCTGTCGCGTTTCGGAAAAAATATACAACATGGTACAAAGTGCAGTGTGGGTGTCGTCTGGGTGCGCGTGCAACTCCTATTACGGGTATGCAGACCCACGTGCGTTCCTAATGACACCCGCATTCAGGATCTCAGGGCTCCTGAAAGCGTCACCGTGTTTATACACGTCTCATGAACTTACTGTGGTATTCAGCACTCTTTGTGCCTCTCACTATGTCTTTGTGGTCGGTTCCACCTTTAATCTTTAGTCTCACTAAAATGTATTTAAATTTCCCCTCCGAGTCGATCTCCACATCCGGGACTTTACTCAAGCACTCAGACACATCAGCCATGTCTGCGGCGAACCTGCGGCTTATTTCTGACTCACTCCTCTTAAGGCTCAGAAGTATTTTGATTGATTGTTCAGTGAACCAATGAAAACGAAGAGGAGGCGGAACTTACTGAATAACGAGATACTTTATTTATTTGTCAGACATTGTTTAGTTTCATAAAAATAGTTAATGTTAATGGTCGATGTTGTAAAGTTTTTGGTATACTGATACTGATTTAATCTAGAATCGGACAACCAATATTATAATTTGCTCATATTTACAATTTATCTAGAACCAAAACAAAGAAGTTTAAATGACAAGATTTAGATCACATACAAATGACTTTATTGGCTTTATATACACAGTGTGACATTAACTGTGTAATAGAGTTTAATTCTCAGATTAATTACCACTGGTTGTCTTGTACTGAGGTTAGTCCTCATGTTAACAACATTGTTGGACATGTTAAGGTTTGTGACATGGACAGTGTTCGATATGTCTGGGTTCACGCTGCTGCATCTCAGTACCACTGAGACACAAAGACATGAGATTCAGAGAACAAAGCCTTTATAAGAGACACAGTATATGTAGCATACAAACAAGGAAATGCAGGGCTCTCAAGTTTTGAAGACAGGCAAGAGTGACATTTCCAACCCACCCCCACCCCCACCCCCAACCCCCGTGATTCACCAGTATCACTGACCACATTTTAACCAAATACAATGTATTTGTTCAATTTCCATTTGTTAATGTGTGTGTTTGTGTGTGTGTGTGAGAGAGATTATGACTGATGGTGTTTATTGTAAGTGTTTGTTGCCTTTTTGGACTCTTATCATTTGTAATGTTGCTCCCATATAAAACAGTTCAGCTAAAGCCAAGACATTTTTAGGGTCATGATTGAGGACAATGACCCGTCCAGAGACAAACTGTTTTGTGTTGAGGTTTTGTTCAATACGACCATCAAAAATACCTTCTCTAATGAATGATTTTTTCTTTAATTGGTTGTTGCGTTAAATCTTACCCAGATTCAATAGTGCTATTTTCTGATTGGCTGTTGTGTAGCCTCTTTTTTTGATTGGCTGATAAGTGTCAGGCTCGACTAAGAACTCCAGGGGAGACGCGCTTGATACAATGTGTGGCGGGAGAGCAGGAGAAAAGACCCAAATGTGTCACGATCAATGCGTGATACTTGACAGCCCTGGAAATGTGAGAAACAGTTCTGAGTGGTTCTAGGAATCCGTCTATTTTATAGAATATTCTGTCATTTTGTCAAATGACTTCAGCCAGTTTTCAGCTAAAGTGGCGGTTTCACTTCTTCAGGCATAAATTCAGATTTATACAGAATATAATATCAAAAACAAGGATTACGGTTAGTGCATACCAAGTTATTGAGAAAGAAGTGTCTGAGATGGTGAAACAAAGGTCATGAACAAGAGCATGCCAGTACGTTCAATATGTCATCACAGAAGAAGGAACCAGACCTTCTGCAATGGGGTGGCCAGGTTAGCCGCAATGGCTTTGGGTGGGGTAAAATCCTCATCTAATGGTGTTCTGAGAAGGATCAGGGCACAGACATAAGAAACGTGTTTGTCATCTAAGCAATCTTGCAATCTTGCTGGGATAGATCTGCATGGAAAACTTGTTACCTATAGGATTGCTGTGGATAGATCCACTTGGAGACTATCACACTATATTTGAACTGCCATTGCATCGGTCAACTTTGTGCTCGGGTCTTCGGCTACAAGGAATTAGTGTTAAGTCTGTAATGATCTTGGAGATTAGGTTGACCTACTAGTTCATCAGGTGCTCTTGGTTACACAATTCCACTCGAATATAAATTGTTGTAGAAAGGACATTATATACATTGACATTATTTACTGTTCGCTGTCACCTAAATGGTGGGGTGAGGTTTCCTACCGAGTCTGGTTTCTCTCAAGGTTTCTTCCTCATATCATCTCAGAGAGTTTTTCTTAGCCACCACTGCCTCAGGCTTGTTAAAAAGGATAGATGTCAGAGATCAGTAGTAAATACATTTTAAACTTTTATTTTGTTTCTATGCTTCTGTAAAGCTGCTTTGAGACTATGTTTAATGTGTTATACAAATCAGTTGAATTGAATTAATAAGAAATTAAATAAGTCTTATTACATCACATTAGGTGGGATCAAAAAATTTTTTTTTTGACTGAATCCATCTTTCATTACATTTTTCATAAAATTTTTTTGATGACTAACAAAGGCAAAATTTAAATTACATTAAAGCGGAGCTTTATTATTGTTAGGAAATTAGCGTCAGAGATTAGCATGTCTGCTTTTGTCAGTTTCCTCTCCAAACTTTCCAGTGAGGACTTTCCAAATTCCAGTCTTTCCTACTCTGGAATCCTAGTGGTGCCTGACACTCTGGTTCTGTATTACCATACCTGTTATTAATAGTATGTTAATTCAGATTTCCGGAATTCAAATTCAATTCAAATTCAGGAAAAATTATTAATTAAAATTAAAATTAATTATAAAGTTGTTTAAATCAACTCTAATAAAACTTAAACTGTCCTTAGTATGACAAAGGAAAAACGTTTGATGTATTATCTTGCATGTAAACTTAAAAATGTTAAAGAATTGACTGTATGTGAAATCCACATCCATCTCCAAATATTGTCTTTCAGTATACTGTTAGTTAAAGTGTGCTATGAAAAAACCTTCCCCACACAATTACACCAGCTCCATCATGGCATTTTGGGTCCATATATTCATAATTGTCTAGTTTTGGTGAGTCTGTGCCCACTGCAGCCTCAGGGTTGTGTTGTGTTCTTGGCTGAAATGAGAGGAACCCAGATGGCCATCAACTGTTGTAGCCCATCTGACATGTTGTGCATTCTGAGGTGTTATGAGTTACTGTAACCTTTCTGTCATCTTTGACTATCTTTTTTGTCCTTTTCTCTCATCAACACGTCTTCAGAATTGCTGGGTGTATTTTTCTCGGTCACTGGGTGTTTTTCTGGTGCTTGATATGAACTGCTGTCCTGTATCTACATTATTTTATGTATTGCACTGCTGTCACTAAGTCAATTGGCTTATCAGATAAATGCATGAGTGATTTATTAACATTCCTAAAAAATTTAGTGTACATCAAACTAATAACATAAATTTATTTTACTTTACTTTTAGCTCTAAATTTAACTGGATGGGGTAAAACAAAAATCACTTCAATAGAGGAAGAGTAAAACATGCTAAACCCAAGCTCAGATAAAAAAACAAAGGTGTGAGGGGGGAAAAGGTCTTGTACTAGTGAGAAGACCAGTAATGCTGGCCAAAAATCCTTCACTTATGTGTAAACATCCGAGCCTCCAAAAAACCCCTACACAATTACGGCACATCTGTGACTTTGTGTTTGTATTATAAAAGAGGGGTCAACTTCACTAAGAATCGGTATCATAAAATATTTTTTTTTAGAGATGGTGCATATATTAATAAATTATTAATGACTACATTATTTTGCAGTCAGGAACTGTGTTTTAATTTACTACGCATTAAGTATGTTTGGTGTGCTGGTTTCTTCATACCATGTCTGTGTATGTACTTCCAAGAATGTTGTTATCCTTATGCACATCCTGCTTTTTTCCTGGCACAGTTACTTATAGTACTTATGTATAGCCCATAAGGGACTAAAGGCAGCACAGTGGTATTTTTAATAATGCTAGACTCTTATTATTTGCAGACATTTGCATTCTAAGTTAGAGCATGTTGGATCAGCTTCAACTCATTCATATCCTGGTCTTCTGTAATAAATTACAGCATATTTACGGCTTGACAGCGACTAAAGTCTACAACATTTTGAGTCATACTTTTATTACAAGTGGAATCAATTCCAGAGGATTATAAACAATGACCCATTAGTTCCTCAGGAGCTCTCGGTTGCACTATTATAAACTGTTGTAGAAATGACATTATTTACATTTACATTATTTACTGTAGAGTGTCACCCAAATGAGGATGAGTTCCTTTGAGCCTGGTTCCTCTCAAGGTTTCTTCCTTATGTCCTCTCAGGGAGTTTTTTCTTTTTTTCTTTTTCTTTTTTAACATTTTATAAATGTTATGTAAATTTGATTAATTTTAAGCTTTGATTGTATGTATTCATTTATTTATTTTTATCCTTATTTTCTCTTCTTATTATATATATATATATTCTCTCTCTTCTGTGACAAAACTTCTGTAAAGCTTTGAGACAATGGGAATTGTTAAAGCTCTGTACAAATAAATTGAATTGAATTGAAATGAATAAGCATGAGAGTGTGTGTGTGTGTGTGTGTGTGCCCTGTGATGGGTTGGCACTCCGTCCAGGGTGTACCCTGCCTTGATGCCCGATGACGCCTGATATAGGCACAGGCTCCCAGTGACCCGAGGTAGTTCGGATAAGCGGTAGAAGATGAATGAATGAATGTATGAATAAGCATGATACATTTCTTCTGAGGAACATAAGATATGTGAGCTATCAGTGTTTGAAGGACAGAATGCTCAATCAAAATTATTTGAAAATCAACAAAACCAAAAACTAGTAAAATGGGTCAAATGAAAGCAGCAGAAAGAATATAAAACAAAAGCAGCACAGTAAAGCAGCTAATGTGATTCATGACATTTTCTAAATCTGAATCATTTCAGTCGACTGATCTGAACTGTGAAATGTGTGTTTTACTGTGAGGTTTTTTTATGCCAATAGTAAGCAAACAGTTGTTAACTTGATGAAAAGAATCAACTGAAAGACGCAGAATTCAATTTGATTCAATTCAATTTTAAATAGGAGTCAAGGGTTTATGTCTTCTGGTGCTGATTAGAGCTCTAATTGGAGCTTGTTTATGCTCCTACTAGAACATCCAGACAGTAAAGCATAACAGAAATTCAACCTAGAGCTAACATGAACTAGTGTTTCTGCATGTAATGAGTCTGTCTGTGTTTCTGTCCTGTTTCTGTCTGCTGTCTTTCCCGGTTGTTAATTGTTTGCTCCGCCCACTCTTTGGTTTCCATGGACATTAATTGAACTCATTCATTCCCTCAGGTGTGTTGTCTTTGTCTCTGATTGTCTCCGCTTTGTCATTGGTTCCTGTCAGCTATATATACTCTGTTTGTTCACTTCCCTGGTGTTGGTCGTTGTTGTAAGTTGGTGTTAATGTTCCCGTCTCCCCTCTGTATTCTGCTCTGTATTCCGCTCTGTATTCCGCTCTGTATTCCGCTCTGTATTCCGCTCTGTATTCCGCTCTGTATTCCGCTCTGTATTCCGCTCTGTATTCTGCTCGCCTGTTTCTTGTCTTGGTTCAGTTTTTTCAATTTTCAAATGGTTTCAATTTTTTTTATACTTTTTTTTTTTTTAAATTTGTTCTCTTTTTTACACTATAATTAGACACTTGATATTGCTGATGTGTACTGACAATAAAGGCACTATCTATGGTACTTTGTAAAAGTATTCACACCCACTGAACTAATGTTCTCTACCAAAACTCTGAGGGCTCACAGAACATCTTTTTATCTTTATTTTTGAAAAGAATTTTGACAGATTATTTTCCTATTTAAAGTCTACTGTATGGTACAGGTGTCAGTTGTCGGATGTAAACTGTAGTAGTTGAAATTGAAGTAGTTTGGATCAAGGATAAAGAAAACACTTTTGAAAACACAAGAAAAACCCTTTGAAGAATATATCCTGCTGCTTGAGAATGCAAGACAAGTGTGCTGTTTAATATTTATACTGTTTAATATTTCCCACCGAGCTTGCATATGCTGCCATTAAAATGACTACTATTTAATCACATACAGTCCAATACAATTTAACCTTTCTGTTTTCAAAATTAATATTACCTTTAATATCAAAGGTGTTCCATTTGTTTGTTTTGTTTATTTTTTTTATTACCAAAGAGCCTTTTCAGTCTTGTTGAGGCTATCAGGGTTTGTGCCATGGGACTTAAGTAACAATTTGCTGACAAATAATAGAATTTATGTGAATGCACAAAATATGGGTTATTATAACTGATAACCCATGTGGAATAAATTTGTTCAACTCAACAATTAACATGATGTTTGTGTGCATTTTACATGATTTATTGCATAATATGACTGTTCAATACTGACATTTTTAAAAGGTCACACAAAAACGGCTTATTCAGCTGTTTGTTTTATGGCAAATAAATGTTCCTCTTGGCCACATTTATTTTAGCCACCTTATCTCAGAGGACAAAGGTGGGAGACCTCTGCTCTAACACTCTCTTTTTCATGGAATACCTCAGAAGCCTTCCTGCTGTTGTTTTCCAAGAGTAGACATTCCAGAGCTGTTAATAATGTAAACCTTCAATCTAACAGCACATACGTGGGCGAGAAGAAAAACCTAGCAATTATGTGCTCTAATAATTTTTGATCATGTGGAAAGAGGTGCTTTTAACTAAATGTGACACGTCATGGAAAGTCTATACAGTGCAATCATTCTCTAGAAAACTTCACCCATCTGTCAGTCAGCTCATTCCTGTAAGTTTAGCTATGAGCTGTAAGTTCAGGCAACAGTTGGCCGATGTGTAACATATCTGGTCAGTGTAATATGAAGGTAAAACCAGGCCACAAGCATACACCTTGAAAAATGAAAAAACATGGAAAATGGAAACTATGTCTGAAATTCTGATCTATAGTCGCTTTCATCTTTTGTGTTAATGTGTTAATGGTGTGTGTGTGTGTGTGTATATATATATATATATATATATATATATATATATATATATATATATATATATATACGTATATATATACATATAATATAAATATTGGATAAGCAGTAGAAGATGAATGAATGAATGAATAATATAAATATATACTTTATACTGCTTTTACAAGAATCCATTGTTTTACAAACAGGAACATTGACTTTATTAGCAAAGAAAGGGAAAAGCAAATTTCCTGCCATGCTTCCTCTCCAAGTCCATTGGGGAAATATGGAAAGTGGGAAGAAGGGTATTTCCAGAAAGCGGAAGTCCAAAACTCTGGTCCATGTCGCCTCAAGATTCCGGGACACGGTCCAGGCAGAAGTTGAGCCACCTATATAAATCACCCTCACAGCAGCTCTGAGCTCACATAACTGAACCACACAACACATAGAGACATTCATCCTATCCTGATATTGTGACTATACCTCCAATTATTACATCCAGAGAATTACTTACAATGGTAAGTACAAGGGATCTTTATTAGTGCTGTTTAATGATCTTAAATATTGTAAATGTTTTCTATAGGATTCTATGAGTGACTGTTTGAATGTCGATGCCATACAAAAATTAGCAAGTAAAATGATCTTGAATAAGAGCAAGTATATTTAATGTTTATTATAATATTATTCTTTCTGCTATTAAACTTACATATTCCATTAGCAGATAATGTTTCAAATTTCTGTGAATGCATGCTTAAAATGAGCAAAATTATCTGCCATTAGAACAGGGCTAAAAATGTGAAGAAAACAATTTCATTAAAGAATTTATTCACTTTTACAGCATTTCTACAAGACTCAAAAACCCACAATTGCTACATTTTTCATCCTTCTCCTATCAAGTAAGAAATCTGTTTAATCCACAGGCCATTACCAGCACATGTATTAGAATAGCAGTTTATAAATCAGTGGTTTGCAATAAATGTCTTTGCTTCCTAACAGTGTTGAATCAGTGGCCAGGAGTTGAAGGCTGGTCGTACCATTCCTCAAATTATACCATGACTTGGACAAAAGCCCGTGAATGGTGTCAGAGTCACTACACAGACATGGTGGCAATTCAAAACCATGCCGAAATTGAATACCTCAATGAAATACTCCCCTGGGTATCAGGATACTATTGGATTGGTATTCGCAAAATTGACAATGTCTGGACCTGGGTCGGAACCAATAAACATCTGACAGCTGAGGCTGAGAACTGGGCCACAGGGGAACCTAATAACGGACGCAACAATGAGGACTGTGTGGAGATCTACATTCGGAGAGTCCAAGACAGTGGCAAGTGGAATGATGAGTCCTGCATGAAGGAGAAGACGGCACTATGTTACACTGGTATGTTTCCATTGAACAAAAAGTCATCAATGATAAGACATCATCTTGTTATAGGTCAAAAGACAGGTTTGATTTATTGTTAAGAAGCTGGTGGTCTTGAACACAATCTGAGAGAATTAAAATGACTTATACCTAGCATGGATTTTGGGATATCTACATAAGAAAATGATTCTGTCTACATTGTGTGTACAAGAGCGCAAATGTTTTTCTCTCTCCTTCAGCATCCTGTAAGAACGACTCCTGTAGTTATCATGGAGAGTGTGTTGAGACCATCAACAACCACAGCTGTAACTGTTTAGAGGGTTTTTACGGAGACAAGTGTGAACATGGTGAGTAGCAAAATAAAACTGTTATTGTTCTTTCTTATATCTGTTTAAAGTCATACAGACAACTAGAGGAGCAGTTAGAGTTACATGTTAGTTACATGATCATTGAGCATCTACCACCATGTAGAAACTGTACTTTAATAAAATTCTTATCATCCTGTCTTTACTGCCCCAGTTTTGTGTAATATAATGAGAATGGACTAAGCTTGTAACCTGATTTTCAGTTGTTAAATGCGAAGCAAAGGAAATCTCTGCTCCTGAGCATGGCAGCGTTCAATGCCACCACCCTAATGGAAATTTCTCATACAATTCCGAATGTGAGTATTCCTGTGATGAAGGCTACAACTTAGTTGGTGCGAAAACAACACAGTGTGGTGGCACTGAAGCATGGTCCAACAAACCCCCAACCTGTGAGCGTAAGTAAATTTGATACCAGCCCTGTTTAAACATTTACATTTAGATTAAACAACTTGCGCTCTATTTCAACTGTATTGTTTTTTGTCCTTGTTTTTGTAGTAGTCCAGTGCGTCAGTCTAAATGTGATTCTTCATGGAACCATACAGTGCAATCATACGATTAAACCCTTCAGCTATCAGTCCTCCTGTGAGTTTAGCTGTGAAGAAGGGTACAAACTAACAGGTTCCAGCTACAGCTTGCTGATGTGTAACGCCTCTGGACAGTGGAATGACTCACAGCCCACCTGTGAAGGTAAGAAAAGTTTACAAGTTTACAACTTCAGTGAATCCCAAAGCTGAAACTAACTTCTTGTGCTATAAAGTTTAATGTAGTGCAGTTAACTTAATGCTGAATAAAGAGAATGTACTGCTGTTGTTGGCTATGGTGTATTTACTGAGTGTATGTCAACCTGACGTCTCTGTGTGTCCCCCACAGCAGTCCGCTGTCCGACTCTTGAGAAGCCAGTGGATGGTGAAATGATCTGCAGTGGTGATAGTTTTGGGAGCAGCTGCACGTTCAGCTGTAACGTTGGGTTTCACCTGCTGGGCACGTCAGAGCTCACGTGCACAAAAACTGCTCAGTGGAACCAGGAGACACCATCCTGTAAAGGTAAGAAACAGGACTCAGTCCTTTAGTTTGACTTTTTTTTAGCTCTTTAATGTTTACATAAGTTAAAACAGTAAAGAAAACCAAATCCTACTTGTGTTTAATCTGCAGCTGTTCAGTGCCCTGCGCTCCAGACTCCACAGAATGGCATTGTGTCCTGTACAGACCAGACTCTCAGTAAAGGCTCTATATGCAGCTTTACCTGTAGTGAGGGCTTCATCCTGGAGGGTGCATTGAACACAGAGTGTACAGATGCAGGAGAATGGAGCACTAAAATCCCCAGCTGCACAGGTACAATCCCTAACCCAAGATCTTAATTCCACTTCTGATGTCTAGCACAGTTTGATTATTTGTTAGCTCAAATAATTCTACAAAGCTTAATGGAGTTCTATTTAACCAGAGTGTCTTTTAGTACTGAAGTCCTCAAATTGTGCTGGACTCCAGCCCACCAAACCCTTAGTCTAGCTAAGCTAAAGCAGTCAAAATGGCAAACATCTATGCTAATACCAAATATGTTTATTTATTTCATGCATGTAGAGTACAATTTCGATGTGTTTGCATTAATTTTTTCCTTTGCATTTCTGCTATGCAGCAGTGACATGCCAATGCTGCAATTAGAATTTAATTCTTGCACTTTAATTAAATGCATAGATTAATATTAAATGCATAGATTATTGAAGCTTCTTACACAGTTTAGCTGTAAAGTCCTACATTGTGCAGTTAACTTTATTTGATGCTGAATAAGCTACTGACACAGAATGTACTGCTGTTGTTGGCTATGGTGTATTTACTGAGTGTATGTCAACCTGATGTCTCTGTGTGTCCCCCACAGCAGTCCGCTGTCCGACTCTTGAGAAGCCAGTGGATGGTGAAATGATCTGCAGTGGTGATAGTTTTGGGAGCAGCTGCACGTTCAGCTGTAACGTTGGGTTTCACCTGCTGGGCACGTCAGAGCTCACGTGCACAAAAACTGCTCAGTGGAACCAGGAGACACCATCCTGTAAAGGTAAGAAACAGGACTCAGTCCTTTAGTTTGACTTTTTTTTTTAGCTCTTTAATGTTTACATAAGTTAAAACAGTAAAGAAAACCAAATCCTACTTGTGTTTAATCTGCAGCTGTTCAGTGCCCTGCGCTCCAGACTCCACAGAATGGCATTGTGTCCTGTACAGACCAGACTCTCAGTAAAGGCTCTATATGCAGCTTTACCTGTAGTGAGGGCTTCATCCTGGAGGGTGCATTGAACACAGAGTGTACAGATGCAGGAGAATGGAGCACTAAAATCCCCAGCTGCACAGGTACAATCCCTAACCCAAGATCTTAATTCCACTTCTGATGTCTAGCACAGTTTGATTATTTGTTAGCTCAAATAATTCTACAAAGCTTAATGGAGTTCTATTTAACCAGAGTGTCTTTTAGTACTGAAGTCCTCAAATTGTGCTGGACTCCAGCCCACCAAACCCTTAGTCTAGCTAAGCTAAAGCAGTCAAAATGGCAAACATCTATGCTAATACCAAATATGTTTATTTATTTCATGCATGTAGAGTACAATTTCGATGTGTTTGCATTAATTTTTTCCTTTGCATTTCTGCTATGCAGCAGTGACATGCCAATGCTGCAATTAGAATTTAATTCTTGCACTTTAATTAAATGCATAGATTAATATTAAATGCATAGATTATTGAAGCTTCTTACACAGTTTAGCTGTAAAGTCCTACATTGTGCAGTTAACTTTATTTGATGCTGAATAAGCTACTGACACAGAATGTACTGCTGTTGTTGGCTATGGTGTATTTACTGAGTGTATGTCAACCTGACGTCTCTGTGTGTCCCCCACAGCAGTCCGCTGTCCGACTCTTGAGAAGCCAGTGGATGGTGAAATGATCTGCAGTGGTGATAGTTTTGGGAGCAGCTGCACGTTCAGCTGTAACGTTGGGTTTCACCTGCTGGGCACGTCAGAGCTCACGTGCACAAAAACTGCTCAGTGGAACCAGGAGACACCATCCTGTAAAGGTAAGAAACAGGACTCAGTCCTTTAGTTTTACTTTTTTTTTTAGCTCTTTAATGTTTACATAAGTTAAAACAGTAAAGAAAACCAAATCCTACTTGTGTTTAATCTGCAGCTGTTCAGTGCCCTGCGCTCCAGACTCCACAGAATGGCATTGTGTCCTGTACAGACCAGACTCTCAGTAAAGGCTCTATATGCAGCTTTACCTGTAGTGAGGGCTTCATCCTGGAGGGTGCATTGAACACAGAGTGTACAGATGCAGGAGAATGGAGCACTAAAATCCCCAGCTGCACAGGTACAATCCCTAACCCAAGATCTTAATTCCACTTCTGATGTCTAGCACAGTTTGATTATTTGTTAGCTCAAATAATTCTACAAAGCTTAATGGAGTGCTATTTAACCAGAGTGTCTTTTAGTACCGAAGTCCTCAAATTGTGCTGGACTCCAGCCCACCAAACCCTTAGTCTAGCTAAGCTAAAGCAGTCAAAATGGCAAACATCTATGCTAATACCAAATATGTTTATTTATTTCATGCATGTAGAGTACAATTTCGATGTGTTTGCATTAATTTTTTCCTTTGCATTTCTGCTATGCAGCAGTGACATGCCAATGCTGCAATTAGAATTTAATTCTTGCACTTTAATTAAATGCATAGATTAATATTAAATGCATAGATTATTGAAGCTTCTTACACAGTTTAGCTGTAAAGTCCTACATTGTGCAGTTAACTTTATTTGATGCTGAATAAGCTACTGACACAGAATGTACTGCTGTTGTTGGCTATGGTGTATTTACTGAGTGTATGTCAACCTGACGTCTCTGTGTGTCCCCCACAGCAGTCCGCTGTCCGACTCTTGAGAAGCCAGTGGATGGTGAAATGATCTGCAGTGGTGATAGTTTTGGGAGCAGCTGCACGTTCAGCTGTAACGTTGGGTTTCACCTGCTGGGCACGTCAGAGCTCACGTGCACAAAAACTGCTCAGTGGAACCAGGAGACACCATCCTGTAAAGGTAAGAAACAGGACTCAGTCCTTTAGTTTGACTTTTTTTTTAGCTCTTTAATGTTTACATAAGTTAAAACAGTAAAGAAAACCAAATCCTACTTGTGTTTAATCTGCAGCTGTTCAGTGCCCTGCGCTCCAGACTCCACAGAATGGCATTGTGTCCTGTACAGACCAGACTCTCAGTAAAGGCTCTATATGCAGCTTTACCTGTAGTGAGGGCTTCATCCTGGAGGGTGCATTGAACACAGAGTGTACAGATGCAGGAGAATGGAGCACTAAAATCCCCAGCTGCACAGGTACAATCCCTAACCCAAGATCTTAATTCCACTTCTGAGGTGCAGCACTAATAGCATAATAACGCTGTTGAATCAGTAAAACCAAAAAGACTGAGAATCTAAAACATTCAAAATTCAAAGTTTATGCTTAAACTGAGTATATTAATTTGTTACATGCATTTACAGTATATCTAACATATGCAAATATTTAGAGCTTGCATGTTGAAGTTTTCTTCATTATATTTCTGTTATGCAGAAGTGAGATGTCCTGACCTCCAGAAGCCAAACAATGGCCTCATCAACTGTTCCTCCGAGCCGCTCTTCAACACTACCTGTTCCTTTAGCTGTCTTGATGACTACCAGCTTCATGGTAACGAGATGGTATTGTGCAGCCTCAATGGCAACTGGACTGGAGAGGTGCCTGAGTGCCAAGGTAAATCATGCTGAACTTTACATTGAAATGAAATGCACAAATGAATAAATGAAATATGAATGAAACTAAAAGTCTAAAAAGCAACAGTTTGTTGAAAAAAAGAGAGTTATATTATGACATAGAGATCAGGAAGCCCGTTGTAGTAATCTTCTCTTCCGTCTATTCATTTTGTTATCTTCATTTCCACCAGCTCATCCTGTGTCCTTCAGCCCATCTTTGGTATCTGGCCTGACCATGGGTTTAGGAGGCATCACTGCATTTTCCAGCTTTGCTTTTGTTTTCTGGATATTAAAGAGACTCAGAAATTTGAAAGGTAAAAAAAAAAAAAAAGGATAAATTTACTATGTATAAAATGTTTTTTTTTTTTATATGCTACTCTTAATCTTTCCCTACATTATTATATTTATTACAAAGCTTTTTACATTTATATTAAACCTTTATATTAAATCAGTTGAGTTATTAAGTTATACAGTATTATCATAAACTAATGCTTATATATTGTTTTCTGTTTTTAATTACAGCTAAGAAGTTTGACCTCAGGTGAGATTTGATTCCACAATGTTTTACACAATGTTTATTTGTGTTGGATGTTCTGGTTGGGTTGTGAGACTGATTGTGTGTATTTTTTCAGTGACTCAGACATTGATGTGCCACCCCAGGTCTACAAAAGTAGCACTGACAGTCTCATCTAAACATAAATGACTACAGACTACATCTAGGTGAGTTTACGATCTTTCTTCTATGACAGTAGTAATATCCAGAGTGTAAATTGTGTTCGTCACAATTTAGGCTTATTTTAATTATTCTGTTATTATAAATGTAAAAAATAATAAAAGAAGTACAATAATTTCTTTTTAATTTCTGCACACAGGTCTGTTGATACTGCATTGCGGACACAGCAGTTTTCACTGTAGAGTGAATGAATGGTTCAATTCACTTTTAATTATATTTCCCTTTTATGGACATTGTCACAAAGCAGCTGTGAGTAAATCCCTTATTGGATTTAGTCTGTTCTGTAGGATGTTAAAGTGACACCATCCACAGCCATCTTTAGGGTATCTGTCTGTGTGGTATCATCCACAGCAGTCCAGCAGCAGTGATTCTCAGCTGAAGGATCTTCAAGCTGAATTAGTGAAAGCGAGAGAACACAGGTTATTAGCTATGATCTTGACTTTAAGCTGTGTGCCAAGTGTAAGCTGCGACTATATATGAAAGTATAAGTAAAAGGGAAAGCCAGTTAAATAAACTGAGGTTGATCTTCAGTGCTCTGTAGAATGGATGTTACTAGTTATTTAATATATTGTCTATTATTATGCTTTCCAATGGAAAAAAATGTTTTTTATTCTGTAATTTATTGAGCATATTATTTGATGCTCTTTGTGCATTTTATGGATTTTAACATGTACTACAATTATGTACTGTATATTTTTTACTGTTATTTATATTTGTGAAGATATTTACTGAGTTTATCTTGGTTCTTGGTCATGCTGATTATGCTATTAAAATGTGAATTGTCAAATTGTGAATAAATGTTAATGAGAATAACAAATATGTTTTTGTAGTTTTTTTAGGAGAGAAAATTTACTTGTTAGTTCAAAGTTTGTAAAGTTGAAATATATATTAAAAAATCAGTTCAAAATTATATTAAAAAATAATTTCTCTGGGTATAAAGTAATGCTATTGTAAAATGAGATCAGGTTTAAATCCAATAAACTAAACATGCCCCTGTCCACTTTCCCACTAACCCAATGAAAGTCCATGTTTATTATTCTAACAGAAACCTACTGAAAGACATTTTGCTTGCAACATGGACATGGCAAAAACTGAAAGACTGAAAAAAGGAAACTAAATGATTGTATAAAGGATCAAAGTCAGACTTTTTTTCACAGTTTATCACAGTGGCGCACTGTGGAGTGAGTGACTTTATTGTCCCATTTCCTCTCATGCATGCCACTGAGCCAAACACTATATAAACACATTGACTGATTGTGTTTTGATGACCAGGCCAGTCTGACTTTGCCTTTTCCTGCAACTGTGGCTGAAGTGAAGAGACAGGTTTTGACCCCTGAACACTGAATTTATTCTTCTGGTGAATTGTTGTTTTGGGGCCAGTGGTAGTGATGATGGCTGTGAGAATGTTACCAATGCAGAACAAAGTGTGTTGAGTGCACTGTGACTTATGTACATTATGTATTTACTGTAAAGCAGATCGATCCTTTTGGAGTAATTTATGGTCTCACAGAAGCAATCTTTTACAATACAATTTCTCATGTTGAGATTTTAAATTGTGTAGATACGTCTACAATGGCTCATCTACCAATAATTGGATGAGGTTTATTACTATGATGCGCATGATTCCTGTAATCTCTCAAAAGAGAATCCTATACTGTCATAGCTAGTCTTGCCAGAGTCTCCTGTCTGCGCTTTGCACACATCTATATTTTAGCATAGCTAAAAATCTGTGTTTCTCTCTTTCTCTCACTCTCCAATGTCATCCAAATGAGGATGGGTTACTTTTTGAGTCTGGCTCTTTATATGAACTATAAAAACAGGACAGGAAAAAAAACCCAGGTCACAGGGTCATAAAGATTACATTGTGATAATGTACAAAGGCATATCCTGCCATTTAAAATGACCTAGCAGCCTACCTTTAAAAGACTGAAAACTGCCTGCAGTCAGAGAGAGACTCAGTCGGTAGAAGGACTTCTGCTGGAGCAAACGTGAAGTGACTCAGGAAGCAGTAGAGTATATCATGGTAAAGTATGTTGCATTTTTTTACATTTTTTGCAAGTATATTTTTAAAAGCATTCCCAATGGATATTATTCTTTTGGTCTAATGCAAAACAGAAAGTATTACAAGAGTATTATAAGAATGTAGTGAACGTATTAAGTGTGTACCAAAATGCACTCTCAAAACATGTCAAGTTACTGAACAATTCTGATATTTAGGCTGGAGGCCTGGTGTTACTTGTGAGTCTTTATGCACAAACACATCTTTTGCTGTCCATAAGTTTAACATCTGGTAAGTTATCTTGTTAATTCAGTTTCCCACACTTACATCACCACTCAAATGTTTGGACATGCTTTTCTAATATTTTAGAATAATTTACATTACATCTATGACACATATTAAGGTAGTAGGCATTAAAGGGTTAAATCAAACTGTTTTACATGTTAAATTCTTTACAGAATCACAGATAAAGCATTGTTTCATAGAGCTTCAGGTTATTTTTTTTTTTCTGACTTTCAGCTCTTCACAAATTCTCCAAATTCTAAATTAAAACTGTTTTTAACCTGTTCAAACCTTTGACTGGTAGTGTACAATACTTTTTAATGTACATCATTTTTTAAACAATCAGTCATCAGAATTTTATCTGAACTTTGTTAATTTGACTTAATAGTTTTTGTCATGAGCTGGACCTACACATATTCCAGTGAGGTGATGACCTGGACCGAGGCCAAAGCATGGTGTGAAAATCGATCCAGTTGGATGATGGTTATTCCAAATGAAGAACACAACAACTACCTTAAAGATAATCTCCCGCAGAAGCCTAAAATCTATTATTGGATTGGACTCAGAAAGACTCAGGACATTTGGACTTGGCAGGGGACAGCACAGATGTTGGAGAATGGTGGATCCTGGGCTAACAATGAACCAAATAACAAAAAGCAAGATGAGGACTGTGTAGAAATATACATTAATAATGGGACACAAAATGGCAAGTGGAATGATGAAAAGTGCAGCAAAAAGAAGCGTGCCTTGTGTTATGGCGGTAAGGACATTTATGTATCCATGAGAGAATATTTTACTAACCACCAAGGGAGATCTGAAACACCTGGATACCTCCTTTAGTATTTATTCAGTACATAATGCACTACATATACACAATACAGAGATAGCTTCCCTAGAAATCATTGCTAACACACATCAACTAATCACTATTATACACAATTTATCCAACTGAGCAGTTGAGTGGTGTTCAAGGCCCAGCAGTGGCAGCTTGGTTGTGTACTGATTTGAACTCACAACCTTCCAATCAGTAATTTGACATCTTAACTTTGTCATACTGTAACATAGACAATAAGCTTATATTTAATTAATGATTTGTTTCAATGTGCAAATTGTTATTTATGTAGTAACTGCTCACATACAGGTACTTGTATAGAGGACACTCCCTAAAATCTAAGGTCATATCCAGATTGGGTTAGTTTATCTGGGGGACATGATGATCTGTCTTTTTTTATTTCTCCACTCTGATAAAACTCTTGCATTCAGAATGCATTATAATGACTAAAGGCTACAAGAGGAACAAGTTTCTAGTGGGTTTTATTTCCCATAAAATAAACAGAGAACGACTGTTTATTGTAGCTTTAACATACTGTAAGTGAGAGCAGCATACACTTGTCTGTGCAGAGGCTGGGAATCTGGATGGTGTACATCGTAACCTTCAAACAGGGTGGGCACCCAGTGACATACCACCTCAAACTCCTAACATCTACTCCTCATGGACCGTATCTAAAGGTGTTCCACACTTACATAGGCTATATTGCCAAAAGCTTTGGGATGTCTACCTTTACATGCCCATGAACTTTAATGACATCCTATTCTTAAACCAGAATATGGTTTAAAATAGAGTTGGCCCACCCTTTGCCGTGGTAACAGCTTCAACTCTTCTGGGAAGGCTTTCCACAAGGTTTAGAAGTGTGTTTATGGGAATTTTTGACCATTCCTGTAGAAGCACATTTGTGAGGTTAGGCACTGATGTTGGGCGAGAAGGCCTGGCTCGCAGTCTCCACTCTAATTCATGTCAAAGGTCTTCTATCAGGTTGAGGTCCGGACTCTGTGCAGGCTAGTCAAGTTCCTCCACACCAAACTTGCTCATCCATGTCTTTATGGACCTTGATTTTTGCACTGGTGCACAGTCATCTTAGAACAGGGACGGGCCATCCCCAAACTGTTCACACAAAGTTAGAGCATGAAATTATTCAAAATGTCTTGGTATGCTAAAACATTAAGAGTTCCTTTCACTCGAACTAAGGGAGCAAGCCCAACCCCTGAAAAACAACACCACACCTTAATCCCCCATCTACCACACTTTACAATTGACACAATGCAGTCAGAGCATTGTTCTGCTGGCAACTCCAAACCAAATCAATGATTTTGAGGGGTGTCCTAAAACATGCAATATAGTGTATAGTATAGTGTAAATAGCATATAATATTCTAAAATCCATGGATACTATTATATGTTAAATACACAATGTTCTATGACCCCCAAACATCTGCCTTGTGATATTGAACTTGCTCCTGCTTCATGAATCAGTTTAAAGACACATGGCTTTATAGCATTTAAATGGTTCAATGTCCTCAAATTACTAACTTGTTTAGTTTTAAGTAAATTCAGCCATCTTCTCCAGCAAAAATGACATTTTTTTCTGTGTGTAGCATCATGTTCTGAGAAGTCATGCAGCAGGAATGCTGAATGTGTGGAGGAAATCAACAACTACACATGCAAGTGTAATCCAGGGTTCACTGGTCCTATGTGTATGGATGGTAATGTATATAATCTAAACTTTTTTTTTTTATAACCTCTATTCAGTGTACATGTTAAATCATTATTTAGAACATCTATCTACAACAAATGTACAACAAATCTAAATGCGAATTAGACGACTCAGTAAATTAGAAAATAATAGTAGGAAATATAATCAAGTGATCATTTGTAATTGTTAAAACCGTTTGATTTTTGCAATCCAGATCAAATGTATTCTGTTAATAAATAGAATCAAATGTTTTATTGTAGCTGTGACCTGTAATCCGCCTGTGAGCCCTCAGAAGGGTAACCTGACCTGTAAAAATCCAGTGGGAAATTTCTCGTACCGTTCATCGTGTGCTGTGAGCTGTGAGGAAGGATACACACTCAGAGGACAGAACACACTCACCTGCCTCAAGACTGGCAACTGGTCAGCAGAAACACCATCATGTGAAGGTATAGTGTTAATGATTACAGTTAAAATGTATTACTGCATACATTATTATGTAATATCAGTATGTGTGTTAACATATGAACATATTTTTGTGCTTATATTGAAGTTATAAGGTGCAACGCTCTCGGTTCTGTTCATCGTGGCTCCATGCATTGTACAGACTTGTTGGAAAAGTTCGCTTATGGCTCCATTTGTCAGTTTGAGTGTGATGTTGGCTTTCTCTTGATGGGTTCAAATCACACCCACTGTGGCTCAGAGGGGAAGTGGACCCACAATCCTCCAGTGTGTCAAGGTATAATAACATTGTATTGACAGCTTGAACTGAGCTCTGTTAAAGATTTAAATATCTCAGATTATTGTCCAGTTAGGACTACGATAAATATTTTAAAAAAGAAAATTGATTTGACTTAGGGTTAGTGTTATGGTTAGACTGTATTAATAGACTGTATGTGTGGATCCACAGTCTAAATCCCATATTATATATAAGAAAAGTGTGCAGGTAAAGTGAGAAATGCCTGATGAATGAAAACCTCACAGGTTTCTGTATACATAATAATCTAATGTCGCCCTGTTACAGCTGTTACCTGTGACCAGATTGTGACCCCCACAAATAGTCACATGACCTGCACTGATCCACTGGGAAATTTCTCGTACCGTTCATCGTGTGCTGTGAGCTGTGAGGAAGGATACACACTGAGAGGACAGAACACACTCACCTGCCTCAAGACCGGCAACTGGTCAGCAGAAACACCATCATGTGAAGGTATAGTGTTAATTAATGTGTTCAATATCATGTCATGCTCTATTAAACATTATAAAAATGAAATGATATTGAATCAGAAACCAGTGAGGCTTCCATTCCTTATACATGTACTTTACCTACATACTCTCCTCATCACTGCAGTTACAGAATCATCTATCTATCTATCTATCTATCTATCTATCTATCTATCTATCTATCTATCTATCTATCTATCTATCTATCTATCTATCTATCTATCTATCTACCAGTCTGTCTGTTTGTCTGTCTGTCTGTTTGTCTGTCTGTCTGTCTGTCTGTCTGTTTGTCTGTCTGTCTGTCTGATCTGTCTGTCTGTCTGTCTGTCTGTCTGTCTGTCTGTCTGTCTGTTTGTCTGTCTGTCTGTCTGTTTGTCTGTCTGTCTGTCTGTCTGTCTGTCTGATCTGTCTGTCTGTCTTCCAGTTGTTCAGTGCCCTCCAATTGCCACTGTGCTCACTAATGGTAGAATAAACTGCAACCATCCACTGAACTCAAACAGCTACAACTCTACATGTGTGTTTATGTGTGAAGAGGGCTTTGAGCTGAGAGGGTCATACACAACCCTGTGTGATCACACTGGACAGTGGACACATGACACCCCAAACTGCACAGGTACCACCTCAAATGCTAGATAAAATATACAGTATGTGACAAGGTTTTTACAGAAATAAATACTAGCTTCAGGCACACCTAAAATATATTTATTCACATTTTTTATTTTCAAATTGAAAGTTTTTTTTATCAAATTTACATTATCTTCAAAATAATAAAATGAGCTTCTTCCTGTAGGTATGTTGTGTAAGGCTCTTACTGTGCCTGATGGTGGCATTGTGAACTGTTACAGAGGCAACAGCACTATCTGCACAGTACAGTGCCCCTCGGCTTACCTGCTAATTGGAGCACATGAATATACCTGTAGGCCTGATGGCTCATGGAGCCAATTTCAACCTCTATGTGCAAGTGAGAATTCTCCTTTAATCTCTTTTAATCTTTAATCTCTAATCTTTAAAAAAAAATCTTTACAAAAATTACTATTCAAAATAACTAAACAAGGATGTCTTGTTTGGTTATAAGTTACATGTGATTCCGCTCATGAAGACCTTGATAAAGTCTCCAGGACTGAATTTGATCAACTTTCTTTTAGAGACTATCACAGTGGTTCTCACTTTATCATCCTGCAGTGGCCTGTCCACAAATTAGTTTGAAGTCACCTGAGTCAGCTATTGAAATGCTTAGTAATCAGTTGTTTTAATTAAATGAGGATCTGTTCATTGGCATTCATGCAACACTACCTGTGCTGAGTGCTGCTGTATCACCTCATGAGGATTTAGATTAGGGAAAACACTAAAGAAATGTGGGAATTCAGTACTCAGGACATTTTACAGCTGTAGGCTTATGTAAAAAAAACAGACTGAGGAAAAAATTGAAGATCTATATGAAAAGATATTTTGTAAAATCTGAGCAAACAAACTTGAAAAATGTTACAAAAATCAGTGTGGTGAAGGAAGAAAATTCCAAATATAAGCAATTATAAAATAACTAAACCAAGGAGCTCATACATAATCATGATAATGGGAAGAGATATGATTGCAGGTTGTGATGAACAAGGCTCAGAACTTCAATATAAGAAAGTACAAGTCTTCTTAAGGTTGTGGTAAATATTTTGAACTTATATACATTATGTGGTCAAATGTATTAGACTATCGCCAGAAAGTTAGACGCACAGAAGTGTCTTGGATGCCCTTGTATGCTATAGTATTAATAATTCACTGTGTACCCCACTGAACACCTTTGGGATGAACTGGAACCTGTAATGTCTAGAGACATTATTGTGTGTGAAATTCCCAGGACATCACCAACAACCAAGCCACAGTTAAATTCACAGAGAGACTTTTATCTCATTCTGATGTTTGATGTCAGGTTTACCTTGAGCTCTCAAAATGTGCACACATTGTACATGAACATAACCTATAGACCTTGATTGGATTAGAAGAAAAAATGGAAATATGATCATCGTTTCAGGTTACAAACATATGCTTATGACTTCGTCAGGATGTGCAGTGCTTTCTACCATCTGCTGCTGTATGTTCTGCTGTTCCTACTGCAGAAAGAGTGAGTACTTCTTATATGCAGATGAAATGTCATTATATTAGAGAATCAAAAATATTTTATTAAAATTGTTCTAATTTTATCTTTTTCTTCTATTTATTTTTTGTAATAGGAAAAAAGTCAGTGAAACAAAAGTAAGACATTCATTTTATTTCATCATTGTTTTTGTAATCTAAAGCATTCTGTTATGAATTAGATTAGAATTAGAATAGATCTAACTGTTATAAAAGTTTGGCCATATGTAAAATAAATATTTGGACACCTGTCCATCACACCTATATGTGGGTTTTGACCTCAACCGTGAATGGAATGCCAAAATCTAGTGAAACACCTTCCCAGAAGAATGGAGATTTATTATAAGTGCAAAAGGGGGACCTAATTTGTGTTACTGTCTATGGTTTTGGAAAAGACACATATGAGTGTGATGAGCAGGTGTCCACATACGTTTTGCCATATAGTCACTGTGTTACAACAAATTGGAAGGCTGCCACAAAATCTTGAATATGTGGACTATTCCCAGATGCTTATGTGTTGCCAAATATAAATAACATAAGTTTTCACCTTGTCATCATGTCCTGGCACACATTTACTTAATTATAGAATTAAAATTCCATACAGAGCCTTTCGATCAACTTGGAACTAGTGAAGACAACACATCATAGTGCATTCCCTGGACCATAATAGACAGAGCATATGAATAGTGCTGATACCATGAGTACGGATTATCCATAGTGATGACACTGTTCATGACTGAGGATAAGACTCACTCACCTCACAACACTGAATAAAAGTGTAATGAAGCAAAATATTTTGGCTATAAAATTTGAAGTTTGACAGTGAGCTCCATGTCTCGTTATACATTTACATTTACAGCATTTAGCAGACACTCTTATCCAGAGTGACTTACATTGTCTTATTTCAGTTTATACACCTGAGCAATAGAGGGTTAAGGGGCCCTGTTAAGCCTTGCTCAGGGGCCCTGCAGTGGCAACTTGGTGGACCTGGGATTCAAGCCAATGATCTTCCGATCAGTAGTTGAACACCTTAACCACTGAGCGACCACATCCCACAGCTACATTATAGGTTTATTTTTATGCTTGGTCAGATATATTCTTATTTTCTGATATAGTCAGATATAATCGTTCTCATGGTTTTGACTAATTCATGCATTCTCATGGCAAACCAGCTGAAGACCCTGAATGAGGATCTATTCATTGGCATTCATGCAACACTACCTGTGCTGAGTGCTGCTGAGGAGAAAATTGAAGATCTATATGAAAAGATATTTTGTAAAATTTGAGCAAACAAACTTGAAAAATGTTACAATAATCAGTGTGGTGAAGGAAGAAAATTCAAAATATGAGCAATTATAAAATAACTAAACCAAGGAGCTCATACATAATCATGATAATGGGAAGAGACATGATGGCAGGTTGTGATGAACAAGGCTCAGAACTTCAATATAAGAATTTACAAGTCTTCTTAAAGTTGTGGTAAATATGTTGAACTTATATACATTATGTGGTCAAATGTATTAGACTATTGGCATCAACTGTTTGAATTAACAGGCACACTGTCCAGAATGACACACATTCACATAGGTGTTTTGAATTATCCAAAGTACTTCTTTATGAACTTGCCACTATCCAGGCATGGTATAACAAGCACAATATCTGAATGCATTTGTCTCAACTTGCTACCACTTGCAATTTTGTGCCCTCGTGGTAGTTGATATGTTGTCTGCTCTCATATGTATGGGCCATTAATGCAATAGTCTAAAGTGCAATATTTTCAGTTTCATTACTGAAGTTATCGCTTGTAGCATTCCAGCCAGACATTGTTTAATGACTGCATCTATAATTGAGATGGTTTTGTACTTCACATCAAGAACACTTGCAAGGCATGTGGTTTGAGTAACATGCTAATAAAGTGAACAGACTGCAAAAGAGCCAGGTGAATGCCTTCTAATAATAGTGCTTAGACATATGAAATCAAGATCTTATCAGGTTGGTTCCAATGAAGGGCACCAATGCTGCTTGTATTCACATGCTTATACATTGCACAACTTTTTTTTAAAGCAGAAGGACAGCAATTGGTTATGGAGATATGCTTTCAGGAAATATGCTTTCTTCAAGACTTTGGTCACAAATAGTGGAGGTTCTAGGATTTTTCGGTAACAGGGGCCATTAAGGGGCCACATGTTACATTCAGGGGCCAAGTACAGGGTACATTTAAGCACACAAAATAATTTATTCAGTACGGTGCAAATACATTTTGGCAGTTATTCCTTTTTCCTAGGCTTAGGAACGCTCTAATAAAAAATATGAGCCAGTAAAGTTCTTAATGATTTTTCGTTGTGAAAAATTCTCCGGTTGCTCTTCTCGTTGATGATTGATGGAATGGGGGCCAATCAGGGGCCAATCAGATTTCAGCAGGGGCCAGGGCCCCTGTGGCCCCGCCTCTAGAACCGCCCCTGGTCACAAAACACCTTGTTTGTTTAATGGTCAACATATCAATTATGCTTAACAGATTGACCTTTTTGTTTCTTTGATCAAGAACTTTTCTTGAAAGGAGTTACGATCCAAACTAAATGTCCATCATCTATTAAACTGCACTGGGGCCTGTCATCCTGATCCACTTGAAAACAGTTTAACAATTCACAAGCTATTAAGTTCTGAACTATGAAATTTAGTTCTATGCTAATAGTCTTACAGAAAGATACAAACAATAGGCCTGGGTCTGTTCTGAAGTTAAACATTACAAGGAAAGTCACAGACTGTATTATCATTCATTCATTTTCTACCGCTTATCTGAACTACCTCGGGTCACGGGGAGCCTGTGTCTATCTCAGGCGTCATCGGGCATCAAGGCAGGATACACCCTGGACGGAGTGCCAACCCATCGCAGGGCACACACACACACACTCTCTCATTCACTCACGCAATCACATACTACGGACAATTTTCCAGAGATGCCAATCAACCTACCATGCATGTCTTTGGACCGGGGGAGAAAACTGGAGTACCCGGAGGAACCGGAGGAAACCCCCGAGGCACGGGGAGAACATGCAAACTCCACACACACAAGGTGGAGGTGGGAATCGAACCCCCAACCCTGGAGGTGTGAGGCGAACGTGCTAACCACTAAGTCACCGTGACCCCCAGACTGTATTATAATCACAATAATTGCCTGTCATTGTTCACTCAAAGGTGCAACTTTATCAATAACAATATTAGCTTGAATTCATGTAACACCAGTTTATATCATGACACCACCACACCAGCAGAGGAAAAAGAAAAATAATTTCCATTGTTTCAAAATGATTAGGGCACAATTCTGTATTTTTGGCATCATTACACAGTGAGTGACATATTACAGACCATATATAGATTTAAAAAAATTAAATATTTGTAGTAACAAGCACACACGTAAAACTCCACTACATTCAGTGTAAGCCACCTCTGCATTCTGGAATGTAAGGTAGTAGAACTGATCTGTTTTCTTCTGATTTCATCCTCAGTGATCAAGAGGTGATGACGCCAGTATACGATGCGGATAATGCACCACTGGAGGAGCCACTGAGCTCAGTGTGACAATTCAGATGGCAAAATTGCTGTTTGTTTGACTCATTAAATTAACATGTCTGTCAATAATTGCCAATTCAACATACTGTATACCCAAAGGACCTTCCTGGTGAAAAGTTAAAACAGAGCAAGAAAATGGATGGACAGTTAAACTCTACTTCTGAACCTGTCTCTTTCTCTCATGTTAACAAATGCAAAAGTCTGTTAAAAAGCTGTTAATGATGATAAATTAGTGTGGATTGGAGGAACCTGAGCAACATTAACAAAAGCTGACATTTATGTATGTAATTATAAATAAACAGGTTTAAAAAAGGTTTAAAGGTTTTAATAAAAGGTTTAACTATTTAAAACAAATAAAGTTAATGTTCAATATCTTGAATATTTAATATTTATGATTCTGTGCTATTTAAAGGTTTATATTTAAATCCGAGCAAATTTATGTTCTTGAGATTTTGCCTAATCTTGAGAAAAAATGTCTAATCTTTTCTGCTGAAACATTTAATCAGATGACACCCTTAAGGTGTCATAAAATGGATTTAATTAAATAAATTAAATTTATTTAACTAAATAAATGAAATTCAAGGAAATATTTCAAACAGATAGACAAACAAACAAACAAATAAATAAATAAACCTTGAATTAAAAAATAATCCAAAATAAAAGCTTTTTCACGAGTATTCTCAGACTTTTGGACCCCATTGTATATATATTAGCCTGCATGCCAACAGGTAAATCTGTATTGAGGGCAATTTAACATTGAATAGTTTTTGGTTATTTTAAATGTTCCTTTTTGTGACAGTACACTAGGAGTAATGCACATATACAGTACATCATATTTTGTTTGTTTACAAATAAATACATCATGGGCCATTTAATAGGGCTGCAGTCAAAACCACAATGTTGAGTCCATGTCCTAAAGCAGGATTGGATGAAGTCAATACCATGACAGAAAACCAGTGGGCTTGGGGTTATGGGGCTTCATAATTTAGACCATAAACATTCAAAATGAGATAAATTTCTCTCAGAAAAAAAACAAGGCTGCTGTACCACAAAAGTGTCTAGAAACTACCATAACAAGGAAGCATTCTGTGAGGAAAGACATGATAGTAAAACAATTAAAGTTAAAATACTGAAGCACAGAATTGTATAGACAGATTATAAACATTCAATAAAAAATATGAATATGAATTATAAAAAACATACAATGAAATGCAGAAATAATAAGACTTCAGCTATTTTTATAGAGTATCCACATAAATCAACACACACATCACTTTGGGAGATACTTTTCAAATTATTTAGCTGAGTTAAATGCCTTGCATTTCATATCTCCTATGCAGCAAGACCCTACTTAAATCAGCTGCTTGGAAATGCCAAACATTTCACATTGTCGTTATATACCACAACGGTCTCTAATGCTTCAGCACACTTCAGAGGTTTAGCTAGTATTATTTGTTTGCCTGGATGAAGTTGGTTCTCTTTATATCATGTTGTCTTTTAATAGCCTGTTGGTCTGTTCACATGCCATATACCTTATCACAAAGACACACAAGGCCACTAGCAATTACCAATAAACCTGTAAATTTGACCCGACTTCCAAACATAACAGTTGTATGTTTTGAATTGTATATGTGTAAAAGGTCTAAAGTGAAAGACTTGGGAAAAATTCCTATTTTACATAAATGTGTCTAAAGTAACACTTGTGTAAACTGCCATGTTTTGCTTTTCCTTAGCCAAATAAATATCGCTTATTACTAACCACATTCGCCCTGGTATATTTTTTGCTTTTTCCAATGAACATCTTCCTAGTGACAGATCATTTTATTTTTATTTTCATCATGCCTGTGACAGTTGGGTGTCTGCTTCCACCACAAGTTACATCATTTCCTAATAGGCGTAATCTACTGTAGCTTGTTACAGCAAGTACTAATGCAGTCAAACAATTGAGAAACGTTCTTAATCTCTTGATCCTGATAAGGTAAGCATTATTACTGTCAGCTTTTCTTAGTAGTGACAGAATGGCACACAATAATAATAATTCGACTTTTATCAGTTTGTCTTTTGTCTATTAGATGTTCTTTAGGAAGCATTTAAGGATGAATTTTGGGTGGATAGTGCTTATGATCATGGTGAATAATGGTATGTTTTAACATTTTACATTGGGTTAGAAATTTCAGATTCTAAAATATATTTATATTAAACTCAGGGCAGTGTTATTCAAGCCCTAACACATATACTATGCCATTTAGGAGTCCAGGCCTGGACATACCATTACAACGAAAACAACAAAATGGAGTGGGAAATGGCTCGCAAGTGGTGCAGGCAGCATTTTACTGACATGGTGGCCATCCAGAACAAGGAAGAGGTCAAGCACCTCAACCAGATTTTACCCTACCATAACTCTTACTACTGGATTGGCCTTAGAAAAATAGCTGGCCATTGGACGTGGGTGGGAACAATGAAGCCCCTTTCACCCATGGCAGCCAACTGGGCAAGAAATGAACCTAATGACAAGGGAGCTAATGAGGACTGCGTGGAGATCTACATCAAAAGGCAAGAGGACTCAGGCATGTGGAATGATGACAAATGCAGCAAAAAAAAAACAGCACTCTGTTACACAGGTAGCATTTATATTTTTACATTAGTCTTATAGTCGGCACTCTTAAAGTTCTCAAAGTCCTCAAAGACTTGTAATGATTCACATCCTGAAAGCATACTGCATTGGTATAGCATTTTTGAGTGCTTAATTTTTATTTGACCAAACACACAGGATATTAAGCAGCTTTAATGACTAGTGACTGACTAGCATTGTCAAATGAAAAGATTCATTATTTATTTAAGCAAACAGATTTGACCAAATACAGAACTGTTTTTTGTATTACATACAAACAATATAATGGAAATACTTTATTGAATTGAACACATATTGTAAGCACATTTTGTTGATGTATGTTTGTGTGCAGCCTCATGTTTTGAAAGGTCATGCAGTGAGCATGCTGAGTGTGTGGAGAACATTGGAAACTACACATGCAAGTGTAATGCAGGGTTCACAGGACCCCGCTGTAATGAAGGTACTGTAGATAGTCCAAACCTCAAGATTATGTTGAAGTATGTGTCCTGCATGCTGTAGGCTCTTTCTCTCTTTGCAGCTGTAAAGTGTGTCGTGGTTAAAAATCCAGAGCATGGTTTTGTGCAATGTAACCATGTTTATGGAGACTTTCGTTTCAATTCTTCCTGCCATTTCCACTGTGCCCGTGGCTACATAATACAGGGTTCACAATATCTACACTGCTTGTCATCAGGGAAGTGGGATAGTGATCCTCCTCAGTGCCAGGGTAGGGAATAATATACTCTGTTTGTCCTTCTGTTATCTCTACTGCATAGATGATTTGTAGCTGTTTCATAACTTTTTTCTCCCTCTAATAATTATAGTTGTTGAATGTCCTCCAATTACCACTAGAACCAGTGGTTGGAATATGACATGCAGTCATCCTCTGCACACAAACAGCTACAACTCTACATGTAAGTTCAGCTGTGAAGAGGGCTTTGAGCTGAGAGGTTCAAAAACAACCCAGTGTGATCACACCGGAAAGTGGACACACAACACCCCAACTTGCACAGGTACATATTCAGATCATTATGTATATGTCGGCATGATAAAACATATATGAATACTTTATTTTCATAAAAATCAATAAGACAGCTTCTCTAGTAGACTCAAAATAAGATGATTATTACTAGAAATTTCTTTGTGTATTGCAGTGACTCAATGAGGAAGTTAAAACCCCTCCCTTGCTATTTTTGTAAAACAGCTGTTTTGCACAACATGACAATGACAATATTTCATGGACATGCAAGAATTGCAGCACCAAGGTTGCATGCATGCCTACATAGGAAAAAAAATGCATTTTATTTTATATCAAATTAATTTACATTGTTAACATAAAATATTTTAAAATGCTTATTATAAAACACAAGGACATTTAGGACAACTTTTATTTAGGATACGTGTCAAAATATGATCATTGCTAGTTAATTACATTTTTGTAATCCAATTTACATTTTAGACTGTTATTGGTTGCTTTATACCAGCTGTGTCCTGTAAGCCGCTTGTGAGCCCACAGAAGGGTAACATGACCTGCACTGATCAACTGGGAAATTTCTCGTACCGTTCATCGTGTGCTGTGAGCTGTGAGGAAGGATACACACTGAGAGGACAGAACACACTCACCTGCCTCAAGACCGGCAACTGGTCAGCAGAAACACCATCATGTGAAGGTACAGTTTTTCCTCAGGTGGTGTAATACATTGGTGGAATTTTAAAGGAGTTAGAGTTTAACCAAAACTTCAACATGATCAAATTTAATGCCTTAGAGGTAGTAACTTATTTAGAAGCTCATACACAACCCAATATGCTCACACCGGACAGTGAACACACAGCATCCTGACCTGCACAGAGACTGATTATAATAAAGAATCTTTGCCACATTTTAAACAGTATATTTATCACTGTAATTATCATTGTTACAGCAGCAGGAAGTGAAAGCTGCCCCTTCCTTTATTTTAAATAATTTACTTTATGCTCTGTGCATCTAGAACATTGCAGAAACTGAGAAATTATGTTATGTTTTGATAATTTCTTATTTTTTGGCCTTTTGGAGATTTTGAAAGAGCAAACATACTGTTCATAGGTAGGTGGTAGCCTAGTGGTTAAGGTGTTGGGCTCCCAATCGGAAGGTAGAGAGTTCGATCCCAGGTCCACCAAGCTAGCACTGTTGGGCCCCTGAGCAATGCCCTTAACCCTCAATTGCTCACTTGTATTAAAGGGGAACAAAGCTGGAAATGTGATGTAAATTTTCTCTAAAGTCCCTAAACTTCTTCTTCTTTATATTTTTATTCCTATTACATTAAAAAATTTTGTTAATTTACACGGGTCACATTTTTAAAATACATTCATGAATTTCAGTTCAATTGTAAATTCTACATTGGAATAGTGTGCTTGTGCTTTTTCGAAAAGCTTGGACTTCTTGCTGTCACACAACAACAGTCCTATGTCCAGTACTCCTGCTTTCACACTAATTGATTCCTTCTTACACCGATATACTGAAGACAAACTGCATTGCTGTGCCCACTGAAATCCTAGCAACCACATGGAATTTTATGCTAGCGACCTGCAGAGACTCCTTTGCAATCATCCAGCTTCTTCCTACAAACCAAAACAAACCAAAATAATCCTCATCTGGGTGGCACCTATCTACATTGTATATAATGAAATGGAGTTGTGAAACCAGAAGGTGTTGAGAAACTTGTAAGAAAGTATCAGCATAAGTTCTGATTTTATTAGAGATTTAACATAATTTCCTTCCTGCCAAAGCAATCAAATGTTTAATCATAGAGACTTGAGTGCAAAACAGACCACAGCAACAAAAGTTTAAAGGCACCACCATGTACAGTAAGTGGCACAACATAAAGTCTCATGCTCCATGAGACTTTATGTTGTGAAGCCACCAGTGTATGGAACTCTATGGCATAGTCGCCATAGAGTTCCATACACTGGTGGCTTCTTGTGGCTGGGACAACTGTGCCTTGTGTGATACCTTTTTTAACTGTTTGGACAAATGAACTAGTTTCACAAGAGGTGCCTGACAAATTGCAGGACCTCCTGAAACTTACTGGTCACATCAACCACTACCTTAGGCAACTGAGTAAAAGGCACACCTACAGGGTCCCACCACCTTGCCCGAGCTTGGGCAGGACTTGTAGTTCCCCTGAAGTGTGTCAACATCAGCTCAGGGAAAGGGAGTGCTTCTACTGTGGTCAAGGTGGCCACTTTTGTTGGTTGAGGGCGCTAGGGGGCCCAGACTCAAACTGCACCTCGACAACCTATTTTTGCTTGAACATCTGTGTCTCCTAACAATACCCACATGTATGTCACAACAACAGTACCCACTCTACCTAGGTCCTCATTGACTCTGGATCCAGACCTGATCTGTGCCTCCATGATGGCTGACCACAAGAACTCTTCTGTTCCTCTGCAACTTCCTGTCCTACCACTGTCCAAGCTCTCAATGGCAGCAGCCTTGATCCAATCACCCATTGCACTGTTCCGTTCAACTAAAGGTCTCTGTCAATCACACAAAGACCCTCTCATTCCTCAAGATTGAAAGATTGTATGTTATTCTGGGATGTCCCTGGCTAACTCACCACAACCCAGATATTGACTGGAACAAAAATACTATTCTTAACTGGAGCTCATCCTGTCTCTATTCATGCCTCCGCTCTTCCGGCGTTACCTGACCTCTCTAAAGCCCATGGGTTGAGTTGGAAAACTGACTTTGATGCTGCATCAGGCCATTATGAAAATCTGGTGGTCTAGTTTGGGTCAACCAATGCACTCTTCCAGGCCCTCATCAATGATGTTCTAAGAGATTTCCTGAAAGCCTTTGTCTTCACTTACTTTGACAGCATCCTGATTTTCTCTCAAGGAACATACCAATCATGTCTGCAAAATACTGCTTGAAAATAAGCTGGAACTATAGCACTGTGGCCTCCTCATAGCCCTTACCACCACCTATTTTGCATCCAATGTAATGCATGAGCTGAGGAAGACCTCAAACACAGGATCACCTCTGCGCCATTCTCCCAGAGTAATCCCCAGAACAACAAGCTGCTTTGTTTAACTTTTAGCCGTCTCATGCCTACCAAAGGGAACTACAATATTGGGGGTTTAAGAGCTCTTCGCCATCAAATAAGCTTTAGTAGAATTGATGCATTGATAGCAGGGTGCCCAGCTCCTTTTTCTGGTCTGGTTATCAACCTTGAGTATCACAGGGTTGAACCAGGTTCATATTTCCAGGCTTCTCTGCCTTTCTTCAGTCTTAAGGATGATGGCAGCCACCACACAGTGGGAGAGTAGGACAGTTTCAGTGTGTGAAAGGTTGAGGGGTCTTGAGGGCAAACAAAAACAAAAAATGCCAGGAAAGTGCATCAGGCTTAGTATTGTTGGGGCCAGAGCAGTAATAAATGGTGAAAAACAAGGTTCAAGGGCCAAGAGACTCAGCCCTGGACCTTGACCTGGTTCCAGCAATGTTCCCCTTAATCACCAGTTTGTACCTGCTTCCATGTGCCCTGAAGTACTGGAAAGGGGACACAACTCTAAGTTAGCCTGCCACCCAGGAGAGTCTTGTGCCCTATAACTTATTATTATGATGGCCAACATGAAGGAAGACATCCATTAGCTTGTGGTAGCATTCAATGGTTGTGTCAGGAACAAGTTCTCCAACTTACCTTCTGCAGTCCTCTTCAGACCTCTCCCTATACCTCACCATCCCTGGTCTTTGGTGGGTAACTCCTGTGTCACAAATGTGGTGAACCTACTATGTTGGCATGTATCTGTCCCCCTTTGAATGTGGCCTCGGTTACCAGCCTCCCCTCTTCCCCACCCAGGAAAAAAGGTATCTGTTCCATCCACCGAAGCCTTTATCTGACAGTTTCTTAGACCTGTCAAGGCTTACAAATGGCAAGCAGACCAGCGCCTCTCCACTCCTCCTATGTTCCAGGTTGGTGACAGAGTTATGCTCTCCATCAAGGACATCCCCATGATTTGATCCCAGAGTTGTCTGTCACCACATAAAAAGCAAGAGACCAAAGGATGCCTTGGGGGCCTCAAGGACGGGTGTTTGGTTAGTGGAACTGCTATGTACACATTTGGAGCAGCAGGGGTCAGACCCACTGAACAGCATTCCTGAAGGAACTCCAACACTGTACTGATCAGACAGATAACTGGGTTCAAGTGGTTCTGCTTTTACTATAAACAGAACAGCCTCCATTTCAGGGCATACCGTTTTCTCATAAAGTGAGCACTAAAATTCAATATAGTCTGATATAACCTTGAGTGGGCAAGTGTGGACTTGAGCCAAAACTGGAAAGTTCTCATGTGTAGGATACCCAAAAGGATAGCATTGGCTGCTGCTGCCATGAGACCTGATAACTTCTGTGCCTTGGAGGGCAGATAAACCTTGGTCTAGCTTTTGCTGTTCATAGCAGTAAGGATGGAACTCATATGTGCAGGAAACAGAAGTGCCTGCATAATGACTGAGTCCCAAACAAAGTATTTGGGTTGAGACCCAAGCACCTGATATGGGCAAGCAGGATATCTCAATGTCTTGCTGGCAGTACCCTGACTGAATAAAATGAGCCAATTTTTAATATGGATGCTGTGGAGTCAAGTCTATGCACTTGGTGAAGGTGCATGAAAACAGAGCTAGACCAAACAGAAGAACACAATATTAGTAGGGACAGTTCCAAAAGCTAACCTGTGTTCTAGCCATATCTTGATTAGAAACCAGTCCTCAGACCTGATTTGCAACATGATCAGCTTGAACATCAGCATCTTGAATCTGTATGTCCTAAAATTCAGAATACATAGAGGTAAATAAGACGCAGCCCCATTTCTCTTGGGCACCAGAAAATATTACCTGTAAAAGCCTGAATCCCACTCAGAGGGGGGAACATGGCCCCTTTGTCCAAGAGGGAGTGAACCCATGTTGAAGGAACAGTCTTTTATCAGTGCTAATGATAATAGATGAAGGGCAGGATTCAAACTGGATTCTGTAATCCTTTTCAATGGTGTTCTGAACCCATTGAGATACACTTTGCAGGTTGCCTTCACTGTTCCCTGAATGTCAGTAAAGTGAAGGTTTCGCCTCCTGGTACCGGAAACTGTCCACTCTCTCCACTGGGGTCCCGTTAATGTTTAGCGGTTGGTATGACCGCTCCTGCTTCATTCTGAAATCCACTATCAACTCCTTAGTCTTGATGACATTCAGGAGAAGATTGTTCTCCTGGCACCATCTCTCTAGTAGGTTAGCCTGGTATGCTGCTGCATAAGCTTTGCCCACAAATGTGGAGGTAAAGGTAATACAGCTTTCCTCCATAATACTGCAGATGAGCGGGAGAGATAGCCAGCAAGCATCTCTAACATCTCAAGCAGCACCCCATATCCCTGCTCCTGAACTTGCACAACTACCAAGTAAATTATACACAGTGGGAAGGTGGAGGTAGGCCAAGAATGGATTTTTCCACAACCTCAATGTGGAGGATAGGAGGTGATGGCAGGGAGGTAATACAGGTAACACAAGTGAGGTCAAGAAAGGGTTGTCTAATTTAGAGCATTCAATCATCTCTTGCTCATTAGGCCACTTCAAGCAGCTCCTCAGAATCTACTGACTGTTGAACTTCTACCCATGATTCTACCACAATGACATGATAACAATTATACAAGCGCTTATTTTCCCTGTTTGATTTATATACTTTTAAAACAAACAAAAAAACACAGCTCCCAACAGAGCTTTTAGCTATGCCTATAACCTAGTGAACCAGTTTTGATGTATTCATTGATAGTGATGTCTTAGGACTTTTATATGTCCCTCTGGATAAGGGCACCTGGTAAGTGCCATAAATGTAAATGTATTTAGGGAGTTATTAAATCTGCCCATGGCATCCAGACTATGCCACACAGAGACTAAACTGTTCTCACTATCACTAACCCTTATTAACGTCTGAATGTGCACCTTTAATGCTAAAATTTTCTCCATCATAGAACTAACTAAAAACACTTGTCACTGGTAAAATTACTGCTAATGACAGGAAGAGTTTCTAAACATCCTTCAACTTACTAAAGTTAAATGTTTGCCATACTTGTTTTACATAACTTGGATGAATATTAGCCAATAATTAAAAAGATTCAACATGGATGCTTACTCTCTTTAGACAGAAAATAGACAGAAAATAAAGTGAAAAATACAACAAATGTACAACAAATCTAAATGTTTGTGAGGCCAGACACCACAAGCAAATTTGTAGTTATGGCATTTATCTAGTTTTGGGGACCACTCAGTGAATTAGAAAATAATAGTAGGAAATATAATCAAGTGATCATTTGTAATTGTTAAAACCGTTTGATTTTTGCAATCCAGATCAAATGTATTCCGTTAATAAATAGAATCAAATGTTTTATTGTAGCTGTGACCTGTAATCCGCCTGTGAGCCCTCAGAAGGGTAACCTGACCTGTATAAATCCAGTGGGAAATTTCTCGTACCGTTCATCGTGTGTTGTGAGCTGTGAGGAAGGATACACACTGAGAGGAGAGAACACACTCACCTGCCTCAAGACTGGCAACTGGTCAGCAGAAACACCATCATGTGAAGGTACAGTGTTAATAAATATTAGGGATGAGTGAGTACAGCATTATCTGTATCTGTATCCGTATCTGTTAACCATATGAATTATCTGTATCCGTATCCGTACTCGGAGTGGGTGGGGCCTAACCCGGAAGTAGGGGCTTGTCTTAAAATGGGCGGAGCTTTAACCGGTAATAATTAATTTGTAATATTTATAACACTAGCTTACTACCTTTATGTTTTTATGAAATACAGCAAAAACGTGTCAGACACTCAGTGTCTGGTTACTGGTTAGAGACAGCTGAAGGTTTAAAAAAGAAAAAAAATCTCCGACAGGCAGAGACGCAATGCGAGTCGCATTCTACCAAGCAAGCACCACGTCTGAACGAACCCACGTTTACCAGAACTCTACTGGTTAGTAAGTACGTATTATTAACGTTACAACCCGAAGTGAAAAGCTGAAGAAACCCTAAACATTAATGGAAAAGACCCGCGAACCCGAGTGACTGAGAGAGAGACAGAGAGCTGTTCTGTGTGTGACTGTGAGTGAGCAGAGCGAGACACAGCAACACAATACATCTGTATGTGTGTAGGGGAGGGGCGCTGTGACTAGCCTATCACTGTAGGGGAGGGGCGCTGTGACTAGCCTATCACTGTAGGGGAGGGGCGCTGTAACTAGCCTATCACTGTAGGGGAAGGGCGCAGTGACTAGCCTATCACTGTAGGGGAGGGGCGCTGTGACTAGCCTATCACTGTAGGGGAGGGGCACTGTGACTAGCCTATCACAGAACGCTGACACAATCAGATACCCAATGATGATTTTCATTCAATCTGAGCACAGATATTGACTCGTATTACTCGTATAATACTCGTACTCGGCAGAAGTGCTTTATCCGTACCGGATACTCGTTTCAGCCGAGTATCCGGCTCATCTCTAATAAATATAGTCCATGATTACAGTTAAAATGTATTACCGCTTACATTATTATGTAATTCTGTAGCAGTATGTGTTAACATATGAACATATTTTTGTGCTTATATTGAAGTTATAAGGTGCAACGCTCTCGGTTCTGTTCATCGTGGCTCCATGCATTGTACAGACTTGTTGGAAAAGTTCGCTTATGGCTCCATTTGTCAGTTTGAGTGTGATGTTGGCTTTCTCTTGATGGGTTCAAATCACACCCACTGTGGCTCAGAGGGGAAGTGGACCCACAATCCTCCAGTGTGTCAAGGTATAATAACATTGTATTGACAGCTTGAACTGAGCTCTGTTAAAGATTTAAATATCTCAGATTATTGTCCAGTTAGGACTACGATAAATATTTTAAAAAAGAAAATTGATTTGACTTAGGGTTAGGGTTATGGTTAGACTGTATTAATAGACTGTATGTGTGGATCCACAGTGGTACAGTGTCCTCGTCTACCTGCTCAATTCGATGATGGGAAAATGAACTGCATTCATCCCCTCTCCACCAACAGCTACAACTCCACCTGTGTGTTTAACTGTGATGAGGGATATAAGCTCATAGGTTCCTATAAAACTCAGTGTGATCACACTGGACAGTGGACACCCAAGCGCCCAACTTGCAAAGGTACAAATCCAGCTCTAAATCCCATATTATATATAAGAAAAGTGTGCAGGTAAAGTGAGAAATGCCTGATGAATGAAAACCTCACAGGTTTCTGTATACATACTTAATAATCTAATGTCACCCTGTTACAGCTGTTACCTGTGACCAGATTGTGACCCCCACAAATAGTCACATGACCTGCACTGATCCACTGGGAAATTTCTCGTACCGTTCATCGTGTGCTGTGAGCTGTGAGGAAGGATACACACTGAGAGGACAGAACACACTCACCTGCCTCAAGACCGGCAACTGGTCAGCAGAAACACCATCATGTGAAGGTATAGTGTTAATTAATGTGTTCAATATCATGTCATGCTCTATTAAACATTATAAAAATGAAATGATATTGAACTCATTTATATTATATGATATTGAACACATTTATATAGTCCAAGTTATTACCAGAGGTGGGAGTAAGTCACACATGTGCAAGTCACAAGTAAGTCTCAAGTCTTAACCTTCAAGTCTCAAGCAAGTCCGAGTTATTTTTTGTGAGGGTCAAGTCAAGTCAAGTCAAGTCACTGCTTTATGTCAAGCAAGTCAAGTCAAGTCAAGTCGTAGCTTGAGTCAAGCAAGTCACTGGCAAGTCATACATATGTTTGATGATTTAACTAAATGTATATATTAAACAAACATAAATCTACAGTATTTATGGACTATGATAGTTTTATTTGCAACAACAATGATTATATGCATTTATTTTTAAAAGGTGTCCACATACAGGTGAGTTGTAAATACAATAAAAATCTAAAAATGAATAAAAATCAAAACTACAAAGCCTAACATGTAAATGTAACTGAAATAAGGCCAACATAAAAGCATGAAAAGTTTCAATATGCCTCAAACATGGCAGAAGGCCATGGAAAAGTATATATATAATAAAGTACAATGGTTACTTTGCAACCAAATGGCATTTTTGAACAAGTATTCCCTTTTAATGGGACATGAACACATCCTTAAATTAGATCCTTCCTTTTTAACAACAGAATAACAACAATCAATCACGTCAACCAAAAAACGTAAATTATTGAATCCCACAAAACTTGAAGTGAATTAACTATTGGAGAGAGAGAGAGAGAGAGAGAGAGAGAGAGAGAGAGAGAGAGAGAGAGAGATGATTGGAGTGAGTGTAATTTATTAATTAAAGAGATAGTTCACCTAAAAATGAAAATTCTGTCATCTTTTTCTCACCCTCATGATGTTACAAACCTGTATAAATGTCTTTGTTTTGATGAACACACATGTAGATATTTTGAGGACTGTTTATAACCAAACCATTCATGAGCCCTATTCACTTCTATAGTGGGGAAACAAGAATACTATGGAAGTGAATGGGGCTCATGAAGGGTTTGGTTACAAACTTTCCTTAAAATATCTTCCTCCGTGTTCATCTAAACAAAGAAAATTATACAGGTTTGTAAAATCATGAGGGTGAGAAAATTATAAAATATTTTTTTTTATTTTTGGGTGAACTGTCCCTTTAAATTGAATGTGTGTGCGTGTGCATGCGAGACAAGAATTTTGCTGTGCTTGCAACTCTGAGGTTTTCTATTTTTATATTTATATTTGTTTTTTATATATATGTACATTCCCATAAACGATCCATACGCTTTTCACTCAAAGCCTAACACTGAAGACCAATTATAAGTGTTATTGCAAAACAGCTGACATTTCCACATAAACAGTGACCAAACATTTACACTACATTGCGCTTGCAAAAAAATTAATTTGATAGAACTTTGTCATTCAATTGTGAGCGATGTGGTCGCATACTGCTGTTGTTCTCTTCTCATCTTGCACAAAATCCCGGTACCTGAACTTAATTATTTTTGGTGTAGCGCCTTCCATGTTTCGTCACGACTGTTAAGGTTTATTAGTTAGTGCGCGCGCTCCCTCTGCCTGTCTGCTGCGTCACGTGGTTATATTACGCTCTTGCGTGCGTTTAAAAACAGATTTAAAAACAAAATAGACAAAAAAGATAAAACAAAAACAAAAAAACAAGTTATTTCGAGTCATTTAACTCAAGTCCGAGTCAAGTCTCAAGTCATGAATGTCAAGTCAAAGTCAAGTCGAGTCTTTTTTAATATTTGTCAAGCAAGTCTCAAGTCTCAACTGTGCGACTTAAGTCCGACTTGAGTCAAGTCATATGACTCGAGTCCCCCATCTCTGGTTATTACTGACATTTGAGTCCCACTTGCAAAGGTACAAATCCAGCTCTAAATCTAAAACAGTCTTGGCTCTATAATTAAAAGGTATATGTGAGATAACTGTATGCTGCCCAGCTGGGGGGGAGTCAGTCTTATTTATTTACGAAACACGGTGAGTTAGAGGGTGATTATTATTGAGGTAGAGTTTAAAAATACAATCATAAATACGGTGGCCGAGAAGTGCAAAACAAATTAACAAATCCGAAAACAAATTAACAAATCCGAAAACACATTAACAAATCCGAAAACAAATTAACAAATCCGAAAACACATTAACAAATCCCAAAACACATTAACAAATCCCAAAACACATTAACAAATCCAAAAACACATTAACAAATCCCAAAACACATTAACAAATCCCAAAACAAATTAACAAATCCGAAAACACATTAACAAATCCGAAAACACATTAACAAATCCGAAAACAAATTAACAAATCCGAAAACACATTAACAAATCCGAAAACACATTAACAAATCCGAAAACAAATTAACAAATCCCAAAACACATTAACAAATCCCAAAACACATTAACAAATCCCAAAACAAATGAACAAATCCAAAAACACATTAACAAATCCGAAAACACATTAACAAATCCGAAAACACATTAACAAATCCGAAAACACATTAACAAACCCGAAAACACATTAACAAACCCGAAAACAAATGAACAAATCCGAAAACACATTAACAAATCCCAAAACACATTAACAAAAAACCCAAAAAAACATTAACAAATACGAAAACACATTAACAAATCCGAAAACAAATTAACAAATCCCAAAAAACATTAACAAATCTCAAAACACAAACAAATTCGAAAACAAATTAACAAATCCGAAAACACATTAACAAATCCGAAAACACATAAACAAATCCGAAAACACATTAACAAATCCGAAAACACATTAACAAATCCCAAAACACATTAACAAATCCAAAAACAAATTAACAAATCCGAAAACACATTAACAAATCCGAAAACACATTAACAAATCCGAAAACAAATTAACAAACCCGAAAACAAATTAACAAATCCGAAAACACATTAACAAATCCAAAAACAAATTAACAAATCCGAAAACACATTAACAAATCCGAAAACACATTAACAAATCCAAAAACAAATTAACAAACCCGAAAACAAATTAACAAACCCGAAAACAAATTAACAAACCCGAAAACAAATTAACAAATCCGAAAACACATTAACAAATCCGAAAACACATTAACAAACCCGAAAACACATTAACAAATCCGAAAACACATTAACAAATCCGAAAACAAATTAACAAATCCGAAAACACATTAACAAATCCCAAAACACATTAACAAATCCGAAAACACATTAACAAATCCGAAAACAAATTAACAAATCCCAAAACACATTAACAAATCCCAAAACACATTAACAAATCTCAAAGCACAAACAAATTTGAAAACAAATTAACAAATCCGAAAACACATTAACAAATCCGAAAACACATTAACAAATCCGAAAACAAATTAACAAATCCGAAAACACATTAACAAATCCCAAAACACATTAACAAATCCGAAAACACATTAACAAATCCGAAAACAAATTAACAAATCCCAAAACACATTAACAAATCCCAAAACACATTAACAAATCCGAAAACACATTAACAAATCCGAAAACAAATTAACAAATCTCAAAGCACAAACAAATTTGAAAACAAATTAACAAATCCGAAAACACATTAACAAATCCGAAAACACATTAACAAATCCGAAAACAAATTAACAAATCCGAAAACACATTAACAAATCCCAAAACACATTAACAAATCCCAAAACACATTAACAAATCCAAAAACACATTAACAAATCCCAAAACACATTAACAAATCCCAAAACAAATTAACAAATCCGAAAACACATTAACAAATCCGAAAACACATTAACAAATCCGAAAACAAATTAACAAATCCGAAAACACATTAACAAATCCGAAAACACATTAACAAATCCGAAAACAAATTAACAAATCCCAAAACACATTAACAAATCCCAAAACACATTAACAAATCCCAAAACAAATGAACAAATCCAAAAACACATTAACAAATCCGAAAACACATTAACAAATCCGAAAACACATTAACAAATCCGAAAACACATTAACAAACCCGAAAACACATTAACAAACCCGAAAACAAATGAACAAATCCGAAAACACATTAACAAATCCCAAAACACATTAACAAAAAACCCAAAAAAACATTAACAAATACGAAAACACATTAACAAATCCGAAAACAAATTAACAAATCCCAAAAAACATTAACAAATCTCAAAACACAAACAAATTCGAAAACAAATTAACAAATCCGAAAACACATTAACAAATCCGAAAACACATAAACAAATCTGAAAACACATTAACAAATCCGAAAACACATTAACAAATCCCAAAACACATTAACAAATCCAAAAACAAATTAACAAATCCGAAAACACATTAACAAATCCGAAAACACATTAACAAATCCGAAAACAAATTAACAAACCCGAAAACAAATTAACAAATCCGAAAACACATTAACAAATCCAAAAACAAATTAACAAATCCGAAAACACATTAACAAATCCGAAAACACATTAACAAATCCAAAAACAAATTAACAAACCCGAAAACAAATTAACAAACCCGAAAACAAATTAACAAACCCGAAAACAAATTAACAAATCCGAAAACACATTAACAAATCCGAAAACACATTAACAAACCCGAAAACACATTAACAAATCCGAAAACACATTAACAAATCCGAAAACAAATTAACAAATCCGAAAACACATTAACAAATCCCAAAACACATTAACAAATCCGAAAACACATTAACAAATCCGAAAACAAATTAACAAATCCCAAAACACATTAACAAATCCCAAAACACATTAACAAATCTCAAAGCACAAACAAATTTGAAAACAAATTAACAAATCCGAAAACACATTAACAAATCCGAAAACACATTAACAAATCCGAAAACAAATTAACAAATCCGAAAACACATTAACAAATCGCAAAACACATTAACAAATCCGAAAACACATTAACAAATCCGAAAACAAATTAACAAATCCCAAAACACATTAACAAATCCCAAAACACATTAACAAATCCGAAAACACATTAACAAATCCGAAAACAAATTAACAAATCTCAAAGCACAAACAAATTTGAAAACAAATTAACAAATCCGAAAACACATTAACAAATCCGAAAACACATTAACAAATCCGAAAACAAATTAACAAATCCGAAAACACATTAACAAATCCCAAAACACATTAACAAATCCCAAAACACATTAACAAATCCAAAAACACATTAACAAATCCCAAAACACATTAACAAATCCCAAAACAAATTAACAAATCCGAAAACACATTAACAAATCCGAAAACACATTAACAAATCCGAAAACAAATTAACAAATCCGAAAACACATTAACAAATCCGAAAACACATTAACAAATCCGAAAACAAATTAACAAATCCCAAAACACATTAACAAATCCCAAAACACATTAACAAATCCCAAAACAAATGAACAAATCCAAAAACACATTAACAAATCCGAAAACACATTAACAAATCCGAAAACACATTAACAAATCCGAAAACACATTAACAAACCCGAAAACACATTAACAAACCCGAAAACAAATGAACAAATCCGAAAACACATTAACAAATCCCAAAACACATTAACAAAAAACCCAAAAAAACATTAACAAATACGAAAACACATTAACAAATCCGAAAACAAATTAACAAATCCCAAAAAACATTAACAAATCTCAAAACACAAACAAATTCGAAAACAAATTAACAAATCCGAAAACACATTAACAAATCCGAAAACACATAAACAAATCCGAAAACACATTAACAAATCCGAAAACACATTAACAAATCCGAAAACACATTAACAAATCCCAAAACACATTAACAAATCCAAAAACAAATTAACAAATCCGAAAACACATTAACAAATCCGAAAACACATTAACAAATCCGAAAACAAATTAACAAACCCGAAAACAAATTAACAAATCCGAAAACACATTAACAAATCCAAAAACAAATTAACAAATCCGAAAACACATTAACAAATCCGAAAACACATTAACAAATCCAAAAACAAATTAACAAACCCGAAAACAAATTAACAAACCCGAAAACAAATTAACAAATCCGAAAACACATTAACAAATCCGAAAACACATTAACAAACCCGAAAACACATTAACAAATCCGAAAACACATTAACAAATCCGAAAACAAATTAACAAATCCGAAAACACATTAACAAATCCCAAAACACATTAACAAATCCGAAAACACATTAACAAATCCGAAAACAAATTAACAAATCCCAAAACACATTAACAAATCCCAAAACACATTAACAAATCTCAAAGCACAAACAAATTTGAAAACAAATTAACAAATCCCAAAACACATTAACAAATCCGAAAACACATTAACAAATCCGAAAACACATTAACAAATCCCAAAACACATTAACAAATCCGAAAACACATTAACAAATCCGAAAACAAATTAACAAATCCCAAAACACATTAACAAATCCCAAAACACATTAACAAATCCGAAAACACATTAACAAATCCGAAAACAAATTAACAAATCTCAAAGCACAAACAAATTTGAAAACAAATTAACAAATCCGAAAACACATTAACAAATCCGAAAATACATTAACAAATCCGAAAACAAATTAACAAATCCGAAAACACATTAACAAATCCCAAAACACATTAACAAATCCGAAAACACATTAACAAATCCGAAAACAAATTAACAAATCCCAAAACACATTAACAAATCTCAAAGCACAAACAAATTTGAAAACAAATTAACAAATCTGAAAACACATTAACAAATCCGAAAACACATTAACAAATCTGAAAACACATAAACAAATCCGAAAACACATTAACAAATCCAAAAACACATTAACAAATCCGAAAACACATTAACAAACCCGAAAACAAATTAACAAATCCAAAAACAAATTAACAAATCCGAAAACACATTAACAAATCCCAAAACAAATTAACAAATCCCAAAACACATTAACAAATCCCAAAACACATTAACAAATCCAAAAACAAATTAACAAATCCGAAAACACATTAACAAATCCCAAAACAAATTAACAAATCCGAAAACAAATGAACAAATCCGAAAACAAATTAACAAACCCGAAAACAAATTAACAAATCCGAAAACACATTAACAAATCCGAAAACACATTAACAAATCCCAAAACACATTAACAAATCCCAAAACAAATTAACAAATCTGAAAACACATTAACAGATCCGAAAAAAATTAACAAATCCGAAAACAAATTAACAAGTCAGACAACCCGGAAGAGGTTGGTATAGTTTGTGAATGGAAACTCACCGATCATCGGATGAGACACCTTTCATTCACCTGTATATCATTAATGACAGGTGTCTTGTCCAATGATCGGTAAGTTTCCATTCACAAACTATACCTACCTCTTCCAGGTTGTCTGAATCGGTGCACGAAACACATTAACAAATCCAAAAACAAATTAACAAATCCAAAAACAAATTAACAAATCCAAAAACAAATTAACAAATCCCAAAACACATTAACAAATCCGAAAACACATTAACAAATCCGAAAACACATTAACAAACCCGAAAACAAATTAACAAATCCAAAAACACATTAACAAATCCCAAAACAAATTAACAAATCCAAAAACACATTAACAAATCTGAAAACACATTAACAAATCAGAAAACAAATTAACAAATTTGAAAACACATTAACAAATCCCAAAACACATTAACAAATCAGAAAACACAACGACATTTCAGACAACCCGGAAGAGGTTGGTATAGTTTGTGATTGGACAAGACACCTGTCACTCAAAGTATACATGAAGTTCAACAGTCTGCCGCAGGGAAAAGTTGGAATGGATGGATGGAATGGAATGTTTTCAGATTTGTTAATGTGTTTTCAGATTTGTTAATGTGTTTTGCACTTCTCAGCCACCGTACATAAACGCTTGGTGAACATTTACTATCAGGCTAGTTGTAATTACAAATGCTAACAGATGATGCGTTTCGCTATTAACAAAACTGATGAGCATAATTTGGAAATCAGAAACCAGTGAGGCTTCCATTCCTTATACATGTACTTTACCTACATACTCTCCTCATCACTGCAGTTACAGAATCATCTATCTATCTATCTCTCTCTCTCTCTCTCTCTCTCTCTCTCTCTCTCTCTCTGTGTATATATATATATATAATTTTATATACATTTGTTTTTACATTTATTATTATATTTTTTCTATGCCCTGTTACAGCTGTTACCTGTGACCAGATTGTGATCCCAGTAAATAGTCACATGACCTGCATTGATCCAGTGGGAAATTTCTCGTACCGTTCATCGTGTGCTGTGAGCTGTGAGGAAGGATACACACTGAGAGGACAGAACACACTCACCTGCCTCAAGACTGGCAACTGGTCAGCAGAAACACCATCATGTGAAGGTATAGTGTTAATGATTACAGTTAAAATGTATTACTGCATACATTATTATGTAATATCAGTATGTGTGTTAACATATGAACATATTTTTGTGCTTATATTGAAGTTATAAGGTGCAACGCTCTCGGTTCTGTTCATCGTGGCTCCATGCATTGTACAGACTTGTTGGAAAAGTTCGCTTATGGCTCCATTTGTCAGTTTGAGTGTGATGTTGGCTTTCTCTTGATGGGTTCAAATCACACCCACTGTGGCTCAGAGGGGAAGTGGACCCACAATCCTCCAGTGTGTCAAGGTATAATAACATTGTATTGACAGCTTGAACTGAGCTCTGTTAAAGATTTAAATATCTCAGATTATTGTCCAGTTAGGACTACGATAAATATTTTAAAAAAGAAAATTGATTTGACTTAGGGTTAGTGTTATGGTTAGACTGTATTAATAGACTGTATGTGTGGATCCACAGTGGTACAGTGTCCTCGTCTACCTGCTCAATTCGATGATGGGAAAATGAACTGCATTCATCCCCTCTCCACCAACAGCTACAACTCCACCTGTGTGTTTAACTGTGATGAGGGATATAAGCTCATAGGTTCCTATAAAACTCAGTGTGATCACACTGGACAGTGGACACCCAAGCGCCCAACTTGCAAAGGTACAAATCCAGCTCTAAATCCCATATTATATATAAGAAAAGTGTGCAGGTAAAGTGAGAAATGCCTGATGAATGAAAACCTCACAGGTTTCTGTATACATAATAATCTAATGTCGCCCTGTTACAGCTGTTACCTGTGACCAGATTGTGACCCCCACAAATAGTCACATGACCTGCACTGATCCACTGGGAAATTTCTCGTACCGTTCATCATGTGCTGTGAGCTGTGAGGAAGGATACACACTGAGAGGACAGAACACACTCACCTGCCTCAAGACCGGCAACTGGTCAGCAGAAACACCATCATGTGAAGGTACAGTGTTAATTAATGTGTTCAATATCATGTCATGCTCTATTAAACATTATAAAAATGAAATGATATTGAACTCATTTATATTATATGATATTGAACACATTTATATAGTCCAAGTTACTACTGACATTTGAGTTAACAAAAGTCAATAGTAACTGGGACTATATAAGCAATTTGTTGACATTAACTTTGTGCTTATCCTTCTCTGCAGCTCGACAGTGCCCTTTGCTGTCCAGTCCAGAGAAAGGCTGGATGAATTGTTCTCACCCTCACTCCCCCTTCAGTTATGGCTCACACTGTAGTTTTGGATGTGATATTGGCTACATGCTGAGAGAGGAATCTCAGCTGGACTGCACTTCAGCTGGAACCTGGAATCAAGAGACACCTTCTTGTCAAGGTAAATTGTTATGAAAAAATATATAAAATATATAAAAAGTCCAAAGGAAGGAATATCTATAGTATTTCTCTTTCTTGATATTTTTCTCTTTCGTATACATTTGTGCAGTTGTTCAGTGTGAATCCCTCTTCCCGGCACTTCTTTCACAATCGGATACCAATCCAGTCCCTTTTATAAACTGTTCCCATCCAAGAGGCAACTTCAGCTTTGGCTCCGTTTGTGTGTTCAGATGTCCTGAAGGCTACAGACTGAATGGAACTACTGACCTCATCTGCACTTCTACTGGGCTGTGGACTGATCTGCTGCCTACCTGTATTAGTAAGCAGAGCTATTCTTCCTGTGGTTATTTGACCGCTTAGTTTAATTATGGCAAATACTAAAACCAGATAGATAGATAGATAGATAGATAGATAGATAGATAGATAGATAGATAGATAGATAGAGTAGATAGAGTAGATAGATAGATAGATAATACTCTATGCCCTATTAGAGGTGTTACCTTTGACCAGATAGTGACCCCCATAAATGGTCACATGACATGTACTATATATGCATACTGTACATAAAGATTGTGTGTGTGTTTCAGTTCAGAGCATGACATTAGGCACTGGCTTGCTTGTATATGGTGCAATCGGTGCAGCATCAGCACTCGGCCTGCTGCTGATGGGTGGAGTTGTCATGCTGGTAATGCGGCAGTTCAGAAAGGGTAAGAGATGTGCTTTTCTTACACATTTGGGTATGTATCTCAGTAAAGGAATGTGGACAGTCCTGATGTTTTTTTGTCCATGTCAGGAACAAACTGTTTATATGTCTGTATATTTCCTCTGCTTCAGATACATTTACTCCGGATTACTCAGCCTGGGATGGAGCTCTAAATCCAGTATTTGAAGAAAATTAACCATTTTAAGGGAAGCATGCAATACTTTATTATATACTAGGACAAGAGATAATAATTTCTGTAATTCTGATTGGATGAATTGATCATTTATATTCATGAGAATCTGAAATTTTGATAAAGGAGCAGTTTTTGAACCAAGGTTTTGATTTTGTGTGTTTCTACAAAAAAAAAAGGTAATGCATTGGGTATTGTAATTTATGGCTAAAAAATGGTTCTTTAATAACTCCACATATGCAAACTTATTAACCAGAAAATGTATTATACAGAAAGAAGATGATTATTGTATTAGGGGACAAAAAATAATGTTATGCATCTATGAGTTACTCTAAAAGACATTTAACAGTAACTCACATTCAGCTCTGTGTCAGGATTCAGATTGGATTTGCCAGAAAAGATGTAGGCTGTGAATAGAAATTTTAGGAGTGGAGTAACTGCCATATCACATGTAACTGCCATACAACGTGCACCTGGTTATCCTTATGTGACAATCTCATCAAATACTATAAAGAAACAGAGTGAAATTAATGCAGCAAAAAGACAGAAACGAAACAAAAGACAACAAAGACAGAGAGCAAGGAAAAAGGAAGCTGTGGAAAATAAACTAAAAGAAATGGGTAAATTGTTATATGACATAAAGAAATTGAATATATCTGATTAAAACTGTGAAGAAAAGGACCTACAACAGAAGGAACCTGAGCCAACCCAAAGAGGAACAGACACTGTACCTAGACAGTTGGATCAAGACCCATCATCTTGCAGAAAGAAGACTATAGAATTGTTATGCTTCATTTACCTTTATATGAACTTTCTTTTCCGTTTTATAGAATGATAAGTTTCATTTACTTTTATATATGAATTTATGTAACCATTGTGTGATTAAGAAATGATATAATGTTTGATAGTATGTTTAGATATTAAGACAGAAAGTAACAATGAAAGCTTAAAAAAGAAATCACGAGTTCTGTATCAGCAGCTTTGTAAGAATACACAGTCAGCCCGTGCAGCTTAGGAGACTTATCAGGATGTTTTGCAGAAGCATGAGATCATCAGAGACCTGATAGAATGCTGACAGAAGCAGAATGACAATTATGAGATCATACTAAGAAATGTAATAAGTAGGGTTTTAGAACCAGTTATCGGTGTGCATTCACCTTGAGGCGAGCTCATTGTGTTATACTCTGTTATTGCTTATAGAGGGTGCATCAGGAGAACAAACGCAGGCTTACACTTGGAGAGTGTTTCCTGGTTTGTTTTATCTTTGCATTTTATTTCTTTCTACTTACGCTAGAATTGTTTGACTATTTGAAGGATATTTTGTTTGTAATTTTCTTTTCTTTTACCTTACATATATTACACATATCTATTTGTATTACACTGCTTTTAATAAAAACAAGGCCTCCCATTGTGAGGATCCTGAAAAGACAAAAAGGTCTAAGTCTGACTCCTTCATCTAAAGGTTCAATCAATAGAATAGGTAGAAGAACTTGGATCAGAACCTTTGTTAGAAGACCGAGGGACTTCGAAGGATATCTGCGTTCAAGGTAAGAGCAACTCTAATTGTTGATCTTGTGTTTTCAATACTAACCCGTGCAAACTAGGACACATCCTTTAGTGGGATTGTGGAAGGGTTTCCTACACAATCCGACAACATGTGTCACTAAAGGACACGTATGTCAGTATAATTACTTCAAGGCTTAAGTCATTAACTAGCTCAGCACGTCATTATATGTTGTCATGCTTCTGGAAAAATTATGGTTAATTATACTGTTAATATTTAAATGCATATAGTTTAGTGTTTAAACTGCACAGTAATTTACTCAGTAAAAACATAGTATGTACAAAGACAGTCCAACTCACTTATTTTGAAATTGGACCCTTTATAGTAAAGTTAAATTATAGTAGATAACATTAATTGCTGGGTTATAAAGTGTGGAATTTTTTTATAGTCACTGTCTATGTAATCATTATCTCAGTCAGTCCTCATAAATCATCAGTTTCTCAGTTTATATGTACACCAGGTTCAACATGTCTCAGGATTAAAAACAAATATTATACAAAAATACCATACGCATTCTGGCTGGTCTACTGCCCGGGACTCTCAGAGGTGTTATTCCTCAATGTCTGGGTATCACCCTTGCTGTCTCACTCACTCTCTCTGTCTCTCTGCTAGGGAGGATAAAGAGTGAGTCCTGCTGTGGCTCCCCACAGTGAGATCGCTCACACACCCACGGCTTCTTCCATCTTCGCCGCAGACTCCATCGCCCTAGAGTGGGCATGCAGCCCAGAGCCCGCTGGCTCCAGGCACAGTGCCCGTTGTCGCCTGCTCGTTGTCCGCAGACTGACCTCTGCCCATTCACCTTGCTCTCTGAGTGGGAGACTCTCGAGGTCAAAGGGTCTGGGGATGTTTAGAGTGGGATAATGGATCTAATACTGAATTTGTATTTAGATTTTTTTTTTACATTTTTAAGATCCTGGGTGCTGAATTAAAGTCAGATTATACTAATGTGACATATAGCAGCATTTTATGTTTCTTTGTGTATAAAAAAGTATATATATGAAATTGTATTTCATTTGTAGTTTTGACTGCTTGACTGGTGCAGCAGATAACTTTTACAGAAATATATATATATATATGTGTGTGTGTGTGTATTTTTTATTTTTTTTGAAACAGTGTATTTAAATCCTTTTGTTACACATGTCAAGCAGAACCTCTCAATCCACAGAGATGGACAAATTGCCCAGGCAGCAAATTAAAGAAGAAATCAGCAAATTAAAGAAGCCGATCAGTTAAGCTGAAGACAACACATCTTCGGTGTTTTAAAATATTTGGCAAAAAAGGTTTTCCTGAGCAAAGCCCATGCATCTGTCATTACAGTTTCTCAGCATGATGCCAATTATATCGGTTAGTAGGCAGAGGGTTTGCTGCCTGTCCTGGCACAGTCAGAGTCATAAATAACCGATCAGCTGAAAGTCTCTTGGCTGATATAAGAATAATAACGAGGCTATTGGTGCCTGCTGTGCCCGCATGATAGCCGTTTGATTATTTTTCCTTTCCCTTGCATAACAAGCAAGCCAACTGCCCTTCCTATGCCAAGGAATGCACCAGAGACTGGAAGGCATGGGTAAGCAGGTGTGCAATATAGTCCTGTGTTCCGAACAATCACTGGGTCTAGTGGGTTTGTGCACTTTATATTTGGAAAAGCAGAAATTGCTGTTGTTGTGAAATGTAAATAACTAAATGTAAACAATTTTTTTTTTCAGTCAGTTTTTATTTTTTTTGCGTTTTTATTTTTATTTTATTTTTATTTTGAAGACATAGCACCATGGGTCCCAAGAAAGTTAGCAAGGAGGGTAGCATAAATAAAAGGGAACCACATTCAGCTGAAATTAAGAAAGAAACCATCGCTGAAGAAACAGCCGATCTTGCAGCTGATCTTGCTAGAGGATTTTAATTAATGAAGTAGCAAAAGGTGTAACAGAGTTTTCATATACTATATGGTAATATTTTTGGGTGGCTGGAACAGATATTCTGTATTTACATATGTGTAGTTATTAGAGTTCAGAGTCTGGAGCTCATGGCTTTCTTTAAAATGACACGTACATGTCTAAACCTGTGTTCGTCTTCACTTTCATCCTACATTCTCACTTGGCAGGACAAGAGCTCGGTGACAGGCGGTTAGATTGTTCTTGACCAGCTCTTGCATATCAAGTTCAGATTTCAGCCTCAAGAAATGTGAGCTTCTGGGATGTGGAGCACGAGGGTTCACCACTGGGGCAAGAAGGCCACACGTATCATATCGATATTGGCATGCCAAATATTTTCTCCTGACATGGCTCTGAACTGAAACCATAACTCAGTCAGCCATAGTACTAGTCCCTCCTCCCAGCCCCAGAACATTCCAATGGTACTGGGTGGTCTGCAAGTACAAAAGGAAGCAGAGGAATTTTGAACTGGTCCAAGTGTGAATGAAAAGAGCACAATACTGGCATTTATTAAGGACTTTCATTACTTAAATGCTGAACTGTTAAGCTATGGAATGTGAGGGGCCACACAGCTGAGAATTTGGATCAGCAGTTTTTAATTATAAGTATGGGGTGCAGATTAAACCTGCCTGAAGGTATGTCTATTAGTTTCTTGCATTACTGATGAATATGTTATTAAAGGGTTTCTTAAGTAGAACATATTGTTTTACATCTCTGTATGTAATGGTTCAGATTTAAATATGAAATCAGTCGAAGTGATGCACAAATGTGTGAGTGAGGAATAAACTTTCTCTCAGTGTATTAACACATATTGGGTTTAAGTACAGTTCTAACACACTTTATTTGTCTCTAACACACACACGCACACTTTTCTCATACACACTCACACACTCTCTGTGTCTCTCTGTCTCCTCTCTCTTTCTCTCTCTCTCTCTCAAACACACACACACTTACGCACACACACAGTCTTTTACATCCAGGGACACAATTGATCATAAAAAAAAAAAAAAAAAAAAACAGAAACACAGACAAATCTTCACACCTGTTCTACAATGGCCTCAGACTTTTATTTAATTCAAACTGAGTTTAATGATCCAAAAGAATTAGGGAAATCACATCAATAAATATAAATTAGACAGAGAAGTTACCAAATCACAGTCTGACACATTCTCTTTATTAATCCCAAAGTCCTGAAAACACACACACACACACACACACACACACACACACACACACACACACACACACACACACAATTATACACAGGAGGCAAAATAAGAGTCCTGCATGGAATATAGTCGGTCAATGGGTGTCAGGAGAGATGTGTCTCCAGATGACAGACTGTGTGGGTGAAGTAGGTCACTGTCCATGTCCGAGTACCAGGCATCTGTTCCGTATACAGAGAGAGAAAAAGAAATATAGTAAAAGAGTAATATTTCACAATGTGTGTACACACAGAAATCTGTGGATTCAAGTACCATATGGGTTCATATGATCTCCTGGCATCTGAGGAGGTGTGAGTCCTTGTCTAAGGTCCATCTTAAAGCTGTGGGTTTCCTGCTGTTGAGCTGCAGATAAATACGAGCTCAGGCTCTCCAGCTCGGCTGAAAATCCTCCAGCAGAGGGCGCTGTATCATCATGGGAAAAAAAGGCAGGTGAACGCTTACATATTTCAAACTTTTACATACTGGATTTACTGCCTCACAGTCCTACCCCACCAACATCCCTGAGTTTCAACAGAGGTCTATTGTTTAATCATCCAAATCATCAACTTCTGTGCATCTGTGTGTGTTCATACCTGTGTGTGTTTGGCTGTCATTCTGCTCCTGAGGGGACTGGCACTGCTGCTGCTGCTGCTGCTGCTGTCTTCTGGCCAGTTTCTTCATCTACAGTTCAATACAAAAATTCTCTACATTAAATTTACTTTAAAGGAAATTTACTTATAAATTCAAATTTACTTTTAAATTCTGACTATGTGTCTAAGCAAGGACCTCATGTACATGCAGTATTATGTGATGTAGAGCGCTCGAACACTGAGGGCTCATGTAAGGAACTACAGGAGATAATCCAAAGGCATGTCACCAATTTTCTGAATAATCCATTAACACTGCCTACTTCTTCACTGGCAGGAGTTTTTAAATTTAAATGTTGCTTTTGGTGTATGTGTGTGTGTGTGTGTGTGTGTGTGTGTGTGTGTGTGTGTGTGTGTGTGTGTGTGTGTGTGTGTGTGTGTGTGTGTGTATGACAGGCATCATGTTACCTTGGCTCTTTGGTTCTGGAACCAGACCTGGACAACTCGTACACTCAAGCCTGTCTCGGCTGCCAAGGTCTCCCTTACCTTACAGTAGAAGGGAAGAGAGAGTGAGATAGATTCAGAACAGCAGATAAAAATAAAGAGAGAGAGAGAGAGAGAGAGAGAGAGAGAGAGAGAGAGAGAGAGAGAGAGAGAGAGAGAGAGAGAGAAAGAGCGAGAGTGCATGATCTTCATGGTTTGTGGGTCATGTAGGCTAAGTGATGTACTGACTCTCTATGGAGTATCAGATCAACACAGATAATAGTCAGCAACAGCTCACAGGACAGCACACTTTCTTTCTTTCTTTCTTTCTTCAAATTAGATTTATGTTTTTTTATTACAGTTTAAAAGTGATCAAAGTTAACAGAATTTGAATAAACATTAAATATATATTTTTTCATTTTACACACACTCACACACACTCGTGTGTGTGTGTGTGTGTGTGTGTGTGTGTGTGTGAGAGAGTGTGTGTTGGTGTTGATCACTTTTAAAGTGTACTAAAAACATAAATCTAACAAAATGTGTTAGAAGGTGTTAGATATTATCATATAAATTCCCCTCTTTGTAGAAACAAGGCTTTTTATTCTATATAAGGGAGCAGACATATTTTTATGTATACAAATAAAAACAGTTTTGTGTAACATTATTACAGAACTGCACTTCAATTCCACCTTCATTGCTGTTCATCGTAGAAAGTCTAGCAGTTCGAGGTGTTCTTACTTTTCTGCAAGGTTTGGATGAGACTTCAAACGAGGCTTTGAAAGCTCGTCTCTGCTGTGTGGTGAGGATGGTGCGTGGCCGCTTTGGTCTCTTGTGTTCTTCATCTCTGTTGGGATTTTTCTCTCCTGTCAGCTTCAGATTGTGTTCATCCTCTCCATCATCCTCATCCTCACTCCGGCCTGCAAATGGGTTTGACTAATTAAGTCTTTTTTAAAAACTTTTATAGCTGTGTGTTTAAATGAGAGATGGTCATCTCCTGGGGCAAACATTTTATAACATTTTATAATGTTTCCTGGGGCAAACAAATTTTCAAATTTTCAAAAATCAAATCAAATGACTTACTTTTTGAAACAAACAAACAAACTAAAGCAAAAAAAAAATCTTGTAATAGTTAAATAGGATTTGATTTCATTAATTTGGAAAGGAAAGGATTAGATTTTTCATAATTTAGTACCTTATAATATTTTAAATCCATTGTTGATATAAAACTTTAAAACAGATATTCAGTATGATATAAATGTTTATAATCATAAACCTAACAGAATAAATGAAAGGCATGGCAGCGTGTGTCAGAGTGCAGTACCTGAGTCTGTGGTGGTGGGACTGCTCTGTGTGCACTGGTAATGTTGTGTACAGAGCAGCTTGTCTCCCACCAGCACACAGCGATCTCCTTTCTGCAGCCGGCAGTCACACACTGAGCAGCAGAAACAGTGCAGGTGGAAAACTGCATCAGCCGCTCGCATCACCAGCTCTGCCGGGGAGATAACCTCCAAACAAGCCCTACAGCGAACCGAGAAGTGTCTAGAGAGAGAGAGAAAGAGAGAGAGAGAGAGAGAGAGAGAGAGAGAGAGAGAGAGAGAGAGAGAGAGAGAGAGAGACTTTATAAGAATTCTGTGAAGGAAATTATAATATTTCATGCACACTAGCAAGCAACAGAAGAATGCTCATTTAATATGTAGCTGAATAAAGACTCAGGTGAGAGAACATAACTAGTACATAATCTAGTATGTAACATGAATCAGACAGCTGAATTACACACTGATTATTACATTGTTGAAGATGTTTAACTAGTTAGCTCTAGACACTATATATAGCTACGATTTTTTATCATTAATTGAAAAATGCTGGATTGAACATAGCCACAAGTGATGAACTATAAGCAATATATGGATGACTGGTTACTTGCTAGAGTAAATATTGCATGATGAATAAATACAGCAAGAACATAAAATTGCAATAACTGAAGAATATTTTAGACATTCTCAGTAAACACTCAGCACAATGAGTACAAAGACCACCAGGAGCAGCATCAGGATAAACTAGAGTTCACACACTGAAGATCCTGGAACGTCGCTCTTTTCATATAGGAGTCAGTTCAGACTGCTGGCTTTTTCCTCAAACCTGCCTCCCCCTGGTTTTCCACCCTTCGACCCTCCTTAAACACACTGATGCATAGCCCCTACCACAGTCTTAGCTCCTAGCAACTGGAGCTGTGGGTCAGAAGGAACTGAGACGTAGGCCGTCGGCTCCACTGCAGTGTCCGGGGACAGAACTCCCAGGGAGCGGAGTAAAAAGCAGCTCGGCAGGCCATGGCTCCAGCCCGAGCAGTCACGACAGGGCCTCCTGGTGAGAGAGGCTGAGCCAGGGATCCGTCTTAACTCGACTTAACCGATTGCAGACAATTGCAGAACTTGGCCCCGAGCTGCGCTTATATTGTTGTGTCCTGGCAGCCGCCGCATTTTCTGTTTGTCAAACCATGGGCTGAGATTTCCACGGCCAGAGGGGGAGCCGGGTCTGAGCTTGCGATGCAGGTGACAGGAGAGGTTTGTTTCCAGAGGTGTGACAGCTCGTGAGTTGATGAGCTCACTAACCTTTTTTAAATAATGATTTTATGATGTTTCAGTTTTAAAGGAATTACAGATGAAGTTCTACATGAATCACATCCTAAATCGTTTTATTTTGATTTCCCCATATTGTAAGGTATCTGTTCCTGTTTAAATTATGTTATCTAACAAACTGAAGGAATTTACTCCTGGTATGCACACACACACACACACACACACACACACACACACACACAGTGAAAATCCTCCTGTGATGAGCATGAACTGAAACATCCCGAAGGCTTGCATTGTTGTGGGTTATTAGTGTTGCTGTGGGAAACCAAGTAAGGTTTTTCTAGAGCTCACAGGGGAGAGGCACAACATACTGCTCATACAGTCAATGATTATACTGAGAGTCTGCGAAGCCCAAGTTATTTCTGCTGGCCAACAATACATAGACAGTAAGAGACTTAATACTTATTACTTTTATACTGGATTTCACTTAATACATTTTAATGGATACTAGTCAGTGACGGAAAATCCATTTTGAACACATGATTAAACAGAAATTATTTAATTGCATCAATATTTAAATCCCTTGTGAGACACAAAATCACATCCCACACTGTAGGTGTTTTTCATCAGTTGGTTTGAGAACATGTGTGGGTCCAATTGAGTGTATCAAGTTACAATACTTCTACAAAGCAATCATTGAACAGAAACACAGACAAACGTATTTCAGTAATTTGGAAAATCCCGATATTACACTGAAATGCATCTAATTTACTTTGTTTACTTATTAGTTATGTGATTGAATATGAGGACTATATTAATTCATTATTTTTCTTCAGTAACTGCTTTATCCTGTTTAGGGTTACAGTGGATCCAGAGATGATGCTGGGAATAGTGAAACACCCTGAACTGGACTCTGGTATACCTTAGGGTACTACTCACACACTCACACACACACACTTTCTCACACTTGTTTAGATCTTGGGGCAATTTAGAGTCGACAATCCATCTATTAGCCTGTTTTGGTTGGTGTAAATCCATGAGGAAAACTGTACAACTCGACACAGGTTAGATCGGGGAACCCGGTGGCTGGGAGACAACCATCGTGTTGTGGAGAAATCTAACTGGACAGATTTGTTTCAGCTTCTTTGTGAGTGATTTTTTAATTTTAGAATTGTACTTTATTATTGTAGTATAAAGGCATGGCATGTTAAATATTTGTTCAGTAGAATCTCATAAGAAAACACTTGATCAGGCAGTGCATTGACCCACTTACAGTAATTCTGCTCCTCAACAGAATACAAAACGTGCCAGCTAGAGCCCTGGCGAACAGGAACCTAGTGGACTTCTGCACTTAAGTGGCATGATAGTGGGCAGTGCCAGCCACTGGGTATGTGGCTAATTGGTCAGGTCATATAAGCTCACGCTTGGACGAGCAGCGCCCCTGAGATGAAAGCGATGACACCAGGCATCAACCCAGATGGCTCAGTGCAATGTACAGTCAGTGAGCCAGCCATTCACACACACACACACACACACACACATACACCACACACAGAACCCCCAACTCAAAGCTCTCCCTAAACATATGGTCCACTCCTCACGTTTCCTAAAAACCAGCATTAACTTCACAGCCTACTGTAAGTCCACTTATTAAGTGCACAGTGGTCATTCTTCAATTATTATCACTTCAGGTTGTGTGTGTGTGTGTGTTTGTGCGTGTGTGTGTAATAGTATATCAAGAGGGTCTACTTATGCAGAAACTTAATCCTTGTTGTCCTGTGCATATGATCACTATGGATGCACAAATAATCAGGTAAAGCAAAAAGATCTCAAATTCATTTTCGTGTATTTCTACACTGCTGGAAAGTAAAATAAACTAAATTGGTTAGGACTTTCTCTCACATCTGTCTGATCCTGACAATACTGTTGAAGTTAATGGTTATAGTTTTAAACACTTTTAAGGTCGATTTCTTTATTCTTCGGACGTGCTCTCAGCTGGCTCTGTCTGGGTCATCTTGTCTTCTAGCCTGGCTTGTGTTCTCATATTTGGAGGTGAGAACGGATGTGTGAGGGAGAAAATGCATGGATATGTTTTTGAGGGGTCAATAGGGGGGTGGCACACAGTGGTGATGTGGCCATATGCTGTCCCCAGCTTGCAGTTGCCACGTTGATGAGTCTCGCTAATTTAACACATTTTGACAATGTGTCAGTAGTGCCGTCCTGGTATGGACCACTCTTTGTTTGTGTGTGTGTGTGCGTGTGTGTGTGTGTGTGTGTGTGTGTGTGTGTGTGTGTGTGTGTCCACACATTCCTTGGCCCATCACAACCCCTCCCTCTTAGTCACCTTGTCTTGAAAGCACTCAGTGCCAAGTGCCTCAGCCTCCCTACACACACACACACACACACACACACACACACACTTATGTTACTATACTTGTAAGGACCTTCCATTGACATTGGGTAATTAATGCTATGCTAGACCCAAACATAACCCCAATGCTTAAAGTTAATTGGCAAAACTAAACATTGTGACAAAATGAGTCAATAGATCCAATATTAATATAGCATTAAATGCTGCTCAGAAGTTCTTTTGTACTGTTGTATAGCTGATTTTATGTTAAAACCTTTTTGTTGTTTGTGACAAGAGATGACTGATGAATACGACTCACAGTAGAAAAGATTACTGCACATGATAAAAAATATTTCACAGCAAAAATGGTAATGTTTTAATATTGGTGTTTTTTTTATTATTGACAGTTACCTTTGAATATAATTAAACAAATCCCATTAAAATGGTGAGTCTGTAGTAAGATATTGAATATTTATATTCCTGTCTGGGAAACTGAATCAACGAGTCAAATGACAGTTAAATTAGATTAACTGAAACAAATTGACTCGTTATTCTGAATCTAACTTCCATACCCTACAATGTAGTGAAGAAACCCTAAAAACAGTCACAGAATTCAGACTTGACAGAGGGCAGCATTGTTGCCTCACAGTGCCAGGGTCCTGAGCTCAGGTTTCTCTCTGTGTGGAGTTTGGGTACATGCTCTCTCCATGTGTTTTCTCTACTTACATCCTACTCTCCCCATAAAACATGCAGGTCGGTGGATTAGCTACACTACACTTGCCCCTCAGTGTCAGTGAGTGTGTTATCGTGTGTGTGCCCTCTGATGGAACTGACAGGGTGTGTCCTGCCTCGCACCCAACTGTTCCTGGGACATGCTCCGGATCAACCTCAACCCTGACCAGGATCATGTGCTTACTGAATGAATGAAGAAACTTACCACACAGTCATAACATTACTGAAAACTGAAAATGCCCCAAACTGTCCAATAGAAAAGTGGTCTGTTATTCAGGTGACCTAGTAAAGTTAGATTCTAAAGTTCTGGGAATCTTACCGTTGGTAATCTTGTCTGCAGTAGATTTTGGAGTCTCGCAGGAAGCAGGTGCTCTTTAGTGGCTCAGCACAAGTAGAGCACTTCACACAGCGCTCGTGCCACAGAGAGTCATGCACACGCAGCAGGAAACGCTCACCAATGGGCTGGTGGCAGCCCTCACACACCGGACTGCATGCACCCTCTGTACGAGAACACACACAGACACACACTATTAGAATAAATAAATATAAATTATTCATAATGAGATTAAATTCAAAATGAGATTACGAGATTACAGTGATGCAGTGTTCCCAATATATCCCTATGACACAACAATATAATGTATGTTTATATATATAGTGAGAGAGAGAAAGAGAGAAAGAGCGAGATAAATAGGACAGACAGGCAGACAGGCAGACAGGCAGACAGATAGATAGATAGATAGATAGATAGATAGATAGATAGATAGATAGATAGATAGAGTCAGACTATTAAAGATTCATGTTCAGATTTTTTCACAAAGAGGAAAAAACAAGTGAAAAGTTTGATGATGATGATGATGATGATGATGATGATGATGCTGATGCTGATGCTGATGGTGGTGATAATGTTGCTGATGATGATGCATTAGAGATTAATTTACCCAGTAAAGTTGTTAAATTGCCTTCTCCCATAGTCAAATCTTTAGAACAAACCCCCTGAGGAAAAAAGATATATTTTCAGTCGTTTATTTCACAGACAGCAGTGAAATAAATCTGACTATTGAGCACTTCTACAATACTTGTACAATTCGTTAATTATTAGTTACAAGTCATCAGTAACGATTTAAACTCGCAGGATTTTTCATCCACAAAGTCGAATATAAAATAATATTTAACTAGTTAACCATAGTCACATAAAATAATAACAATAATAACAATAATAGCAATAACAACAACAACAACAACAACAACAACAACAATAATAATAATAACTAATAATAACAACAACAACAATAACAATAATAACAATAACAATAATAATACCAGCTAACACTGTATCGAGTTCATAAAAATCCAGTCAATAAATGTCAGCAATCAGTAAATATAATATCATGTCACTACAAACCGCGTTCATTTCCAAGACCCAACACAGAAGGATGAACTCACAGCTGTTTATTTTAGCAGAAGCACATGAACAACTTTCAGTACTTACTGTGTGCGCGGTAACTTCACCGAGATAGACGTCTATGAAACCTTCCACGATCGAGCGCCCGAGCGTGTGTGTGTGTGTGTGTGTGTGTGTGTGTGTGTGTGTGTGTGTGTGTGTGTGTGTGTGTGTGTGAGACAGACAGAGAGACAAACAGAGAGAGAGACAGAGAGAGAGAGAGAGAGAGTTTATAAAGTCCGAACAGAGACCTGCTGACTTCTGCGCTTTAACGCACATTACATTGTAGTTCTGGCGGCTGCCCCAATAAACAGGAGCTCTGACCTCCTGCAGTACCTGAATCTCCATCCATCCCTCCATCCCTCCATCCTCCACTTTCTGTCTTTGTCGTTTAATTCGGTTCAAAACACATAAAGAAATCCAGCAAAGCAAAGATGCCGTTAAATGTATTAATCACTCCGTTTCTCTAAATAAGTTACACAAAGTCTAGATTTGGTTTGATAAAATGTGCCTTTTAAAAACACGTCAGTAATCTCAGGTGTAGTTTGTGTAGTTTTAAAGGATCTGAGCTGAAAGTTTTTCTGCATCTCAGATAATCTGCTGCACTTCTCCACTGTTTTTGCAGTAGAACCCGACAGACTTCAATCTTTTTTTCTTTTCTTTTTCTCTTCCTTAGTCATGTGTTCAATTTTTACTGATATATTAACATTTCTGTGTAACATTTAAATTTGGTTGGAAAAGTATTTTTACTGACCCAATATTGCAATGAAGCATGAAACATACATCTAAATAAGTCTAGAAAAAATACTTTTCCAAACAAATATAAATGTTATACAAAAATGTTTATATATCTGTAAAAATGAAACACATGACCAAGAAAAAGAAAAAAATAAATAAAATTGAAATATTTGTTATCTAATATTATCTATAATGTAGTCATAGATATTATCTAATATTATCTATAATGTAGTCACATTATAGATAATATTATATTTAAAAAATCAGGTGTGTATCTATAGTTTTTATAGCAAACTTAAAAACCACTAATCCATGTTTTTATTATTATTATTATTATTATTATTATTATTATTATTATTATTATTATTATTAATATTAATAGAGAGATGGAGATGGAGATGGAGGTTCTCTGTAAAAGTAGAGAGGGAGATTTCTTAGCTAGCAAAATCAAGTAATACAACAAACCTGATGAAATGCTGGAGTTTTGTACTGCAGGACAATCAGAAAGATTTCACTTCACTGTTCATCACCAGAGACCAGAGAATTTGGGAAAAACACATCACAACCAACCACAGAAACAAGAGGAGAATGATGAGGAAAATCAGCAGGATTGTTAACTGTCTTTTTCTTACTGACTTTTTCAAGAAAGGAACTTAGTATTTGTTAATGTGTGAACATGTGCTGTGTGTATACACACTCATTTATCTCTCTGGGTTTAATACATGAGGTTGGAGTTGGGAGCTCTGACAGCACAAGGGCTGGTCCTTAATGCATTAATGTGGGAAACCACACAATGTCGGTATCACAGAAAAGGCAGACATGTGAGCTGAGAGGAGGGAGAAATGTCACAGAGCAGTAACCAAACTTATTTTAAAGGAATTAAAACCCTCAGCAGCAGTTAAGCTTCAACTAGCAGTGTGTATATACTGTAGACCATTTATAATACAATTTTTGTTATAGATGTTTATGATGTTAATTTTAATTTTCATTTTGTGAAATTTTTGTTTGTCAAATAAAAGATGCTGTTCAGAAACCTCGAGTCAGTACAAAAAAAATCACATTTCCATGTTACTTTATCAGCAAAAGTAATATATAAGCAAATATTTGTGTCAGTTACGAAAGAAACAAATTATGTAATAAAACATTTTCACACAAAACACACCATGAGGTCTGTCAGGTTTTATGTATAAAATGCAGAAGCACAAGAGACAGACATGTTAATGATGATCATTACACCAAATATTCACATTGTTTAGTTTCTCACCTACATAAATAGTGTGTAAGATGCCCTTGGTGTTAGTATTTAGGCTTTGTGCAGTGGTTGGGATGAGAATGTGTGAGGTTCATGAGCATTCTGAGCATCAGGACTGGGATCCTGCCTTCATGGAGGAAGGTCGATGTGAAGCTGATGTCTTCTGTGTTTAAAATGTACATAATTAAATGAAACAACACAACAGGAGCATTTCTTTGTACACATTGTTAGTTTATAAAGAAAGACAGAAAGTTCTGTAACAATTCATAAAAAATGTCTCAAAAATCTCAGTCCTTTTAATTTAAGTCAGAATTTTACCACTGAGAGATTTTTTTGTATTTGATCAGGAAACACTTCTGTAATGTTGAATTTATTAATAAACATGTAAAATCTAATACATCACATTATTCAGACTCTCGCTGTTACTATGGCAACCGATTAATTTCTATGTATTGAATAATGCGTTCAATACGTTTAATTAATACTTAATTAGTCTACCGTTTAGATTAAATAGAATTAAATAACCGCCGAACGTGCAACAGGAATGAGGTTTATATTCACAACAGCGCCACCTGCTGGTCGTGAAGAAACAGTGCAGTTACAGCCTCCAGATGGCGCTCATTCACATATATACTCACACATATTCACATATATGTGTATATATACACATATATATATGTTAGAATATAATATAATCCATACAGAAAAAAAGTAGAAACACAGCAAATTTAAATATTTTATTCAGACAGAACTGCAAGTTTTAGAAATTCTGTAGTTTGTTTTTTCAACAAAATAAATGTTCTTGCACTGTTTTGCTGTTAGACCGGATGCCTGAAAATGATCTATTTACAAGAGAAAATTATTTTCCAAACAAATTTAATTCTTGATGAGCTTCTTCTCACCCTGCCCCGTTTCCCATATGCACATCTCCCACAGTCATAGGCTGTGCTTTGTACAAAACATGGAGTTTACATCCTCTGTCAAGTTCATTCTTTTCCAGTTATTACATGGATGTATTTACAAAAGAGAAAAGGAAGAGGAGGCGGGGCTTATGTCATGTTATCTGATGGGGTGCTTCAAGCATCTCCATGAGGAAGGTGTCTATGGGAGTGTCTCCAATCAGCTTGAAGAAGAAGAGATGCTCTAGACACTTCAGTCCAATGGACCGCAGAGCAGGGAGACGCAGTAACAGCTTAGCAAACCTGACAACACACACACACACACACACACACACACACATTTACATTTACAACATGTGGCAGACGCCCTTGTCCAGAGCGATGTACAAAAATCTTTATCATTAAATACATTAACTCTTTTTCACTAGGTGTCAGACTTAAGATACATGAGCCTAAAACACTGGTTAAAGGTTTTTTTTATAATAATATACACACACAGCAAACAGGGGAGAAAGTCCTAGTTCACACACACACACACACACACACACACACACACAACAGAAGAGTTCCCTGGACTCACTACTACAAGCTGAGTTGCAGTGCTGCTCCTTCCACAAACTTTATAATTATCAACTCAATAATATGACATAATAAAATGTATTATTTATTAGCTGTTCATTTTTAAACTATGTTCTCATGTTTGGTTCCATTCTGTGATTTCCACGGTTCAGAACATACACACACTCTGTCCACTTTATTAGGAACACCTGTACTGTCTAGAGAGAGTTTATCTTTGCCAGCATTGTCTCAGGCTTGGTTTGTCATTTTTATTCTGAATTATTATAATGTTGTAAAGCTGCTTAAGACCGTGTGCGTTAAAAGCTCTTTGTATGAATGCTTCAGCACGGTTAAAGTAACAGAGATCAGCCTTTTTCTTCATTCTGATGTTTGAAGTGAACATTAACTGGAGTTCTGGATCTGGATCTACAGCATGTTCCACATTGTGCTGCTGCTATATGATTGGCTGATTAGAGAGCTGCATGACTGAGCAGGCGTTCCTAATAAAGTGCATGGTGAGAGCAGATATTTACCAGAGTTACCAGTATGACAAAGTTTACGTTTTAAGCTTGAATTATTTATTCGTGACTAAAATATAAACAATGACAAACACATAATTAACATGTTAAGGCAGAGATTTTAAATCTTGTTCCAGCCTGATATGAGGAGTGTGGAAATGCAGTGTGCTACCTGCCCGGCTGGTTGGGATATTTGTGCTTGGTGTAGGACTCCAACGAGGCATATACTTTTTCTCTAAGTACCTCCACCTCAGCTGGGTTCGACAGGCCTTTAGCATCTGCAAGCAAGCACACACACACACACACACACACACACACACACACACACACACACACACACACACACACACACAAACACAATGGTCCTCATTTCTGAATTTAATTGTAAATCATTTGGTAAAAATCATAAATCATTGAAGTTAAAATAATTTGTTACGTATGTTGGAGCATTTACATAAGAAATGTGGTGTTTGTGAAAATGCTCTTAGTTTTGAAAATTTTTTGTGTACTAAGTTTATGTAAATTTCTTGCTAAAATTTGTTGCTATAAACCTCCGCTGATGAAGATGAGGAAGGAGGATTGGTCGGTTTTAACAAAGAGCACTAATTCAACCAAAACACAGCAACTCTTGTGCCAGGGGTTTCAGTGACATGCTCCAGAAGCAGTGACACTGACTGGGATAAACATTATTGAAGTTGAACGAGTGAAATATTTATCTCATGTTCTTGTGCTTGTCTGAGATTCATCAATGCAGGATTTCTTGCTACCGAAATGTTTTAAAGAGAGATAAGTGTCACTATCAATTAACTCACATCAAGTTTTTAACATACGTTAAATTTACAAAGACTGTTTAATTACTGTTTCAATAAAGTTAATATTTTAGTGATGATTGAATAACAGAATGAAACCTCATCTAGCGTCAGTCATTAGTTCATTAGTTCACAGTCCACTTCTCCAAGCAGAACATTTATAACTCCTTTATACCCTCTGGTGCATGTGGTCTTCCCTTTTCAATTCCCACTTCATGCGTGTCTTCATGTGTGTGTGTGTATGTGTGTGTGTGTGTGTGTGTCTCACTCACCAGGGTTAAAGAGAACGATGGCTCTGAGGCAGCCTAGCTCCGTCTTATCCATCTGCATGTCCTTCATCTTAGACACTAGCTCAGTCAACACTCTGTCCCACACACACACGCACACACACACAATCAGTGAAATCCTGTCTCGTTATCTTAAATGCTTGCAATATTAAATGCAGAAATGACAAAAAGACACATCGATCCTTCTGCTGTTTACCCTGCTGAAGTCTCGTACTTTTGTTTGAAGAGTTTTATACATATTGAATACTACACATTCACTCAAAGTACACAGTCTTTTCTTTTTCCTTATTCTTTTTCTCTGTTAAAACAAAGAGTGCAGCCAAAACTGCAAAGCATACAGTACAGTTAGTGGTGGTTCAATAACTGAAGCATTTACATTTTTACAGTATCTTGTGAAGTCAACACTCCTTTTTCTATTCCGGCTTCCTCGTCGGATTTAACTGAAAATATCGGACATTAATTTCCACCACAATTGGTTATTATTTTTATTATTATTTTGTCATTTATAGGGTTGCAAAATTCCGGGAATTTTCAAGGCTGGAAACTTTCCATGGGAATTAACGGGAATATATGGAAATAAACTGGGAATTTTAAAAAAATGCAGAGTTGCCAATAACAAGGAACTTAAATGTTGTTAAACAAAATCTTGCAGCATAATTGTGTTTAAAACAACAAGATTTAATGCAGTTTAAGTTGAATTTGTACCCTGCGTTCCTCGGTCACTTGCACACAGCACACTGCTTACTAGAGGGCCATTGAGGCCAAACCCCCTGCAGGTACTTACATTGTTCCATAACATGCACAGTAACACTTTATTTTAGGGTCATTTAAATAGTTGCTTATTATCATGAATATTAATAGAATATTGTCTATTTATTAGTACTTATTAAGCACATATTAATGCCTTATACTGCATTACCTTATTCTACATTCTTAATTGTACCCAATACCTAAACTTAATAACTACCTTACTAACTCTTATTAAGCAGTAAATTAGGAGTGTCACATGCAGATAATTTGATGACCCCCACACACACTCAATCCCCTGAAATAAAAAAAATCCTCTATAAAATAATGTTGATTACAATTAAGTTTATTATGTTTATTACAAGCATAATAATGTTTAATATGTTTTTATGTTACTCAATGAAAAAATCAATTAAAGTTCTACTTACAATTAAATCAAGACGTCAAGACGTCATTATTAAAATTTGTATTACTTTGCATGCACGTCTGCTTATGACCAAACAAAATGTTTATTTATGTTTGTATATGATATAGTTTATATTATACATTTCCCTATATTTCCAAATAATTTCCATAAATTCCCGTAAAGTTTCCAAATTGGAATATTTCCAAAATTCCCTAGATTAAGTTCCCGTGGAAAGTTTCCGGAAACTTTCTGCCCCTTTGCAACCCTAGTCATTTATATAACATGTCAAACCTGCTTAAACCTGCATAAATTTAGATTTATGGCATTTGGCAGTTGCCCTTATCCAGAGTGACGTACAAAAGTGCTTTTAGGTCTCTACAGCTGTATCAAAATCATCACATCAACTTCATCACCTGAATATGATCTGTGTACATATAAATACATTTAGTGCAAATCATTTTATCCAAAGCAACTTATATTGTGGTGGCAAACAAACCTGTCGAAAATGGAGCCGACTCCTGCACTGTGTGCGCTGCTTCTGTGCACGTGGAGACCTGTGGCCAGCAGGATACCATCTTTTACTGTGACCGAGCGATGTGAGAAGGAGGCGATGAGCAACTCGTTCCAGCCTGATGAGAAGAGAAAAAACCAGGAGGTGAAAAAAAAATAAATTATTGAGCAAAGAGAGACACAAGTCAAAATGTTCTCTTGTGTATAAGCAGCTCTTTCCATTAGTGTAGCATGTAGCAGTGTGATGTTCTGAAGTGGTGTCTACTGGAGCAGCTGGGAAATATCTGTAGAGCAAAAGATAGTGTCCTTCAGTTGTGTGTGTGTGTGTGTGTGCGTGTGTGTGTGTATGCGAGGCTTACCTGCTCGAAGTAGAATGACCTGATTATCCAGGGGAAGGTCTGAGAAGTGCGGTATCCTTTTAGCCCATTCAACCAGCATGAAGAGCTGCTTGTCTGCGGCCTGGCAGATGTTAGTGACTGGGTCATTTGTCTGAGAGAGAAAGAGATGGACAGAAACAGACAGAGAGAATTAGTACGATTACTGGACTGCCATGTGTAAGTGAACTTTATAGGGATGTAACCAAACATGAGCAGTCATTGTTATTATTGTATATTTATTTAAGAAGGTTTGGCAGAAAGATTCCCAGGACAAGAAAAAATCTGAACATGAGGGTTTTACTTTCAATCAGGCACAAGCACATGAAGTCAAATGGAGAGCCAGTGTATTAACATGATAGTAATGCCACAGTGTTAGTAGTGCATTTACAGAACTCCTTCATCCAAAGCTGCCTGGTTATGGCTGCGCTGCTTTAAATTTGGGAGTCCACTGATAATGTGCAAATAAAACCGATTCTGAACTCAAGTGAAAGGGCAAAAACCGGTTTCATCCAGTGTTTCTAGGATCATTAGCAATAGGGTTCATACAGAGTTAAGGAAAAATACGCGGGAATCCTGTACTGTATGCCCAGTATTACAGTTACTATAGTAAAGCCTCTGGAGTGAATACTGTGGGAGGATGTTACAGTATTCCAGCTTAATTTTGAGTCAGAACAAAAGAAAGTACACCCTCTCATGATTTTATTTATCAAGGCCAAAATAACAATTGTGTAGTCCTCAAAAACTCCTTTAAAAAAAATGACAACATATTGAAATCTGATGTGTATTTTTTGTCACCTCAGGTTATTGGTTGTTTAAACCAATAACCTGAGGTGACAAAAAATACACATCAGATTTCAATATGTTGTCATTTTTTTAAAGTACACCCTGTAATTCAGTACGTAGCAATAATAACTGGAAATAAATGATGTGTAGTTCTGAGTTCCTCAGTCGCTCACACAAGCCTAGATCATCAGCATCTTTCTCTACCATGTGTGACAGTTATGAGGTGTCTGTGCATGATAACCAACTCATTAGTCCAAAGGATATTGTTCCAAAGTGTTTGTTCAAATGTAATTTTACAACTCTTTTTAACATTTCTTTTTAAATAGAATAGGTTTTTTCTAGCCATCCTTCCATAAAAGTCATAGAAGGAGATGACTAACGTAAACTGAATTTGTTGGCATGTACACTACTGGAATAGGAGCAGAAGACTCCAGGTTATCTCACTGTAGAACGTTGAAGTTCAACTTTTTTGTTGATGGTGTAATAACTCTGCCCAGATTAAGGAGCAGTAACTTGAATCTCTGTTCTTTGTGGACTTTTCTTCTTGGCATGATACAGACACACATGCGAGTGCTCCAGATAACCAAACTGCCAAAAGTCCTTCTCTTATAGTCACATTTCTTGATGATGAACTAATATTGTGCATTTAATATTTACACTGATCGGGGCTGTTTCTGTTTATTGTCTTTTGTGTGATGTCTTGTATTATTGTCCTGCACTTTCTTGTCTGTCTTGTCTGTCCTGCACTGTTTACACCAGGTTGCACAGTTGCACTTTATGTATCTAGGACTAACTTACTAAGTCCTTATAGCTCTGTCTTTGTTTTATGTAGCACCATGATCTGGAGAAACGTCGTCTCATTTCACTGTGTACTGTAACAGCTATATATGGTTGTAATGACAATAAAAGCTTCTTGACTTGACTTCATTAATGACACCTGGCTGATATTCACTCTCTCAATGATTGTTACAGTAAGACAAGTGTAGCCTGTTTCTTTCCCACCTGGTTTCTGAGTGTAGAAAAATGCCTTGAATGTATTGAAGTGATTATTTAGTTAAAGTTTGTGAGGAACTTATTCACTGTTAACAGAATTAAAGGAGGTGATTTTCCTTCTCCATGACTATACATGTGAATAGTGTATGCATTGCTACAGTCCAAGCAGTGCACATGTCCAGGGATAAATATGAAGGCTGAATAGTGATATCTGCCATTTCAACATGAACTGTGTGAGTTTAACCCATAATCATAATATTAGCACATTGTGTAATCATATTAGATTTCAACAGGACAATTTCAAATGATCCTCAATAACGAATTAGACTAAATATACTCACTTAATTGTCTCTGACTCGTATTAATTCAGTTTACATTAGAAATGAAATAAAAAATACGGCAAATCATTAATTTTCTAAATGCACATGCACTAGAAATGGTGTGAGTCCACAACCATTGATGTGGTCACAGCTTGCTAGTGTTATAAGAGATATAACCTCTAGTTAAGGACTTACAGAGTTTCCCTGACTGTCATCTGTGTGTGTTTCAGTCTTGGGTTCCACTGCAAGCTCAGCATCCAGGATTTTCTCCACAGGCATGTCTTCATTATAACTGCTGGTCAACTCCACCTCATTATCGCTCTTCTCCTTCCCACGCTGCCTCTCTTCCTGAACCGCTACAGTGAGCCAGGAGGGACAGTCCTTTTTAACAAGTATCTATTATTTGATACAACACTTGTATTATATCTGAATGGATGCATTTGGTGTTGCTTTAGTGCATATAGTGTAAGTACACACACTCACACACACACACACACCTTCCCGCTTCATGCCCATGGCGAGACACTTCTGGTAGCGACAGTACTGGCAGCGATTGCGCTGACGTTTATCGATCAGACACTCCTTATTTTCTCGACACGTGTAGGTCAGGTCTTTCCGGATGGTTCTCTTGAAGAAACCTTTACACCCCTCACAGCTGTACACACCGTAGTGTTTTCCTGCATTCACAGCAAAGTCAAAACAACTTGTAACTCATAAAGGATAGACAAAATGGGATTAGCTAGACAGCTAAAAAAAAAAAAAACCTGCACAACTCCAAATGTAATTAATCAGCACAAACATGGTATTAAGTATTAAATGATACATGAATTCTGTTACCTGCCAACACTAGGCCTTATATATTAGTCTTTTAGGATAATGTGTTACAAAATGCTGATTTTCTTACATTTACATTTACATTTACATTTACATCATGTGACAGACGCCCTTATCCAGAGTGACGTACATAAGTGCTTAAATCTCTAACATTGAATACATTAATGCTGGATCACTAAGTTACATACTTAAGATACCATGAGTTTAAAACAGTTGTTCAAAGTTACAATGAAAAAGTGTCAAAGGTGTTTTTTTTTGTTTTGTTTTTTTTAAATGCGAAAGATAAGGAAAGAAGTGCTAGTTGAAGTGTTTCCTGAATAAGTAGGTCTTCAACCGCCGCTTGAAAATATCCAGTGACTCAGCTGTCCGGACCTCTAGGGGAAGTTCATTCCACCACCTTGGTGCCAGTACAGAGAAGAGTCTTGTAGTAAACTTGCCTCTTACCCTGAGAGATGGTGGAACCAGTCGAGCAGTGCTGGTAGATCTGAGGGTGCGGGGTGCAGTGTGAGGAGTGATGAGGGCTTTGAGGTAAGAGGGAGCTGGTCTGTTTTTGGCTTTGTAGGCCAGCATCAGTGTTTTGAATCTGATGCGTGCAGATACAGGAAGCCAGTGGAGGGATCGCAGCAGCGGGGTGGTATGGGAGAACTTTGGCAGGTTGAAAACAAGCCGGGCAGCTGCTTTTTGGCCTTTTGCATTTTGGATCATTTGCAGAAGACGGATTGCGTTCATATGTAGACCTGCCAGCAGTGTGTTGCAGAAATCCGGTCTAGAAATGACAAGAGACTGAACAAGTACCTGAGCAGCCTGTGTGGACAGAAATGGCCGAATCCTTCTAATGTTGTAGAGAAGAAACGAGGTCACGAAGACATGAGCGAGTCACATTAGCAACATGAGAGGAAAAGTACAGTGGATTGTTTATGGTTACCCCAAGGTTGGGAGCTGTGGCTGAAGGGGAGATCAGATCGTTGTGCAAGGATATAGCAAGATCATGACCTGGGGATTGAGTTTTGCTAGGATTGAGCTTTAACTGATGAGCAGTCCATGAGTATAATAATCCATGAGTATAATAATCCATGAGTATAATAATCCATGAGTATAATAATCCATGAGTATACTGATAAATGTCAGTCACCGGGTGTGTGCTTGGCACAAGTGATTTCCATTTATTGGTGCACAAACAACTCAGAGGCAAAAGGTGGACATACATTTGACTCATGTATGCGAGAGAACAAATATTATTTAGCAGCGTAACTGGCAGTCACAGCACATGAAAAGGCCAAAATGAATCAGAAAAGCAGGACACACGTTCCCGTCACTGCGAAATGTGAAAAGATGAAAATGTAAATGAAACGGCTGACTTTCTCTTCTGAGAAAACAGATGCACGACATTCTGTAACAGTATCAGGTTAAGGCTGAAAGTGGAATGTGCTCTGATGTATTCAGGAACGTGCTGGAACGCAGCACATTAGGGAGGAAGGATAAGGCTCACTGTAGGCTGAGACATTACAGAACGGTGAGGTATCTATCGCTCTGTCTCTCCAAACACACTCGAACAGGACATGCACAGGAATGGCACAGGATCTTTCTGTCTCTGAAGAGTTATACAGTATTACAGGTAGGTGTCGTGGTAAACAGAATGTGTACATTAAACTTATATGATTCGAAGTAAATCCCAAGAGGTTTATATGAAATATTATTTTTTTATCTGTACATTTATAAAGACTCTTTTCTATGCTTTATTATCATTAAAAAATAAACTCTGTTTATTTGCAGGATTTGGATGTATTCACTATATCGGAGAGTGTTTTTAATATTTTAGCCCAAAGCATATTGTGCTGATTGCATCATTACCTGAGGAGCGATCACCACAGATGGCACATATGTGCTTGGACATAGAGCCAGGACTGGTGCACTGGTAGCTACTGATGTTGGCCAGAGGCAAGAGACCAGGAGGAGGCTTCACATCTTCTGAGCTGCTCACATTGTTCAGAGAGTTCATCTACATGATGGAGAGAGAGAGAGAGAGAGAGAGAGAGAGAGAGAGAGAGAGAGAGAGAGAGAGAGAGAGAGAGAGAAGATCGGGTGTTGAATTACATCAGCGGGCAAACAGGGGACCTGTGGGGTTCCCCTCTCTCTATTACACTATAAACACAATTAATCCATCCATTCCTCTCACTCGTACGCTTTCCCTCACTCTTTGTTACTCACACTACAGCTGACACTTCAGGTCATATGTGTTCACATATTTAGTCCTTTTTGAAGACTAAAGGCAAAATACAGAGTTTTACAGCATTTACAGAACTAGAAGAGTCAAACATTTTATATTAGTTTCTGCAGTTCATGTTAGGATTAACCTTAACAGTCGTTTTAGATGGGATGTCCTCACATAGACAGAAAACTAAAATGTGTCTGTACAATGGCTTGTACAATGAAAACACAAGTGCGATGAGCCACAATGAGGCCAGCTGAAGGAGTCAAAGAGGACGGTGGCGGGGGAGAGGAGTGAAGGAGCAACAACACAACCATTTGAAGAGTTCTCCATAAATGACGAGTGTATCTGAGATATGGCTGAAAACAAACTGTTGCTAAAGTAGAGGCATGTGAAACCATATCAAAGTTCAGGAATGTTGTCAAGACCATAAAGGATTGCAACAAATACTCTCTGAAACAATCTGTGTCAAAGTGTCAATCTGTAATCCAGATGAATCAGATGACTTTTAAGGAGTCTGAATACGTTCGGCACTTCACTGTATATTCACAGACCAAAAGTTGTTTAAAGATCATATTATTATATATTATTATTTATTATATTATTATTATTATTATTATTATTATTATTATTATTATTATTATATATTATTATTATTGCTATAGAAGTTTCTTGTAATTTAATGATATTTACATTTAGATGTTCATCTTTTGTCTGACTGTTTCTGTCTGTCTGACTGTTTCTGTCTGTCTGATTGTTTCTGTCTGTCTGACTGTTTCTGTCTGTCTGACTGTTTCTGTCTGTCTGACTGTTTCTGTCTGTCTGATTGTTTCTGTCTGTCTGACTGTTTCTGTCTGTCTGACTGTTTCTGTCTGTCTGACTGTTTCTGTCTGTCTGACTGTTTCTGTCTGTCTGATTGTTTCTGTCTGTCTGATTGTTTCTGTCTGTCTGATTGGTGGATTCACATGGTCTTTTACTTTCTTCAGTTTCTTTACCTCCAGTATTTTTAACCAGGAAAGTTTTAAACTGCTTTCTCTTACCCTCAGATTACATTATGATAACAATGGAAATGTGGACACAACTTTTAATTAAAAATAAAAGTATAATCTTCACACAAGGACTCGTGCCGAGCAGCGATATGGGTTTTAAGAAGACGTATATTATTTCTATAAATGACTCACTGTGTATAAAGGAATCCAATATATTGTAATAAATTTAAGTAAGAAGGAAAGACAGAAGTACGTGTGCTACCCAAGAATCCTGTCGACAGTCTGAAGCAGGGTTAAAAGTGCCAGCAGACACTTACAACCCGAACCCTGACTCACAAGTTCAATATGAAAAGTAACAGCAACCCCAAGCAAATCTGTATCTTTATTTCATCATAAATTCTTAACTTTAATTCATCTGCTCTGTGTTTGGTCTGAAGCTCAGAATTCTAACTACCGTATTTTCTAGACCATAAGCCGCAACTTTTTTCCCACGCTTTGAACCTTGCAGCTTAAACAATGACACAGATAATAAATGGATTTTTCCCGCTTTCAATTTTTTTTTCTTCAAAAAAACACATTCTGTGACGTGCTCAGCTTTTTGGCGGCATGAAGCTTTCATTAGACCAATGAAATTGCCGAACGGGTTAACTCCGACACGAAGGAGATGGCTTCAGTGGTTTCAGTGCACAGGAGGAAGATAGTGACCAATGACTTTCTTGGTAGGCTACTGTTTACTGCTAATTTTTTATTTTTTGTTACAAGCCGTGTTTCGTTAAAGCCTGTGTAAAGTTCATTTGTTTCAATGTACCTGTAGGCACCTGCGGCTTATAGACATGTACGGCTTATTTATGTTCAAAATAATAATTTTTTCAAAATTCACTAAGTGAGGCTTGTATTCAGGTGCGCTCAGTAATCTGGAAATCACAGTAAAAGTTTGTGTTGTAAGAAGTTTGTGTGGTAAGAATATTTAAGTTTGTGTTGTAAGAATATTTATTAAAATATACTTTAAAGGATCACTCTTAAGCCATATTCATAATAGACTCATTTTAAATGGACAGGCAGGTGCAGTAATGTAATTATTACTTATTTAATTTGGATTTTAGACCTGAATAAAGCCCAAAATTCCCATCTAATATCACACCAATAGAAGACTCTCGTGTGTGTCTGTAGCCAGTGATTCATCATATTAATTCCGAAATGCTCCCTCTACATCACATGTTGATGATGTTTAACACCTCTGCAAAACATCTACAGAGAATCATGTAATAAAACATGTAATAAAATCTATATCCTTCACACCTCGCTTTCTGTCTTTGTCTTCACACTCATCATTCCCTTTCTTCTGCACCTCACTTTACTCTCTGTATCTCAGTATAATCCACATGTTTTACTCTACAGGTACAGGATAAGACTGATAGGACCCAGTGTTAGCAGATACAGGATTTTTGGCCTGAACAGGTTTTAGTACTTTTACCTGTGGGCTGTTGAGGGCGCCAAAGCCCATGGCAGGTGTGGAGGGTAGTGAGACAGAAGGCGAGTTCAAAGGGGAAGTGATGACCGAGTAGCCCATAGCCGAATGAAGTTGACGTGAGGTGCTGATGACGGACGAGTGACCCATCATGGAGCCCACTGTTGGAGGCTGTGAGAGTGAGGAGTTAAGTGCCCCAGGTGAATCTGTGGGAGGAGAAAAAAAATATTCATGATAATCTGACAAATTGTAACAGTATTGAGTAAAGCATAGTATCAATACAGTAAGGCTCTTCTCTCATACACATTTGATCTTAAGCCCTATTCAAACTGGATTAGTTTTACTTGGGCAAATGGAGAAGAAAATGTAATTATTTCCTGTTTACCTCTGGATTTTAGTCTCTCGTCTGAATCTGTCAGTATTTTACTATAAAAAATATACTGTAATATTAAACTTTTCATTTGCGTACACTTTAGGAAGCAGTTGCTAAACCTAAACCTTACAATTTTGTTTGTTTAAAATGCAGAACAATTAACAATATATAACAGGATGTGAGGTCCTTACACAGGGAACTGTAACCTACTGATGATATAAAGCACAGCCTACACAACCAATCAGTACAAGTGTACACAGCACACAGAGGAGTGATGAATAATCATACGGCAAAAAGTGATGATCAATCATACGGCAAAAAGATTGAAAAAACTTCAATCTCCTTCAATCATAATTACATAAACAGTCCACATATCTAACTACTTCTATATATAACCCAAAGTTATAAGTCCAAAGTTATGTACTGTATTTTGAAGGAATTTTTGAGGAGAATGTCAGAATTTCACCAATATGCAATAATACTGAAGAAGTAAAAGTATGTTGGATAAATCTGGTGCATTATAGGCACAGTTAGAATGATACATCATGACCTGTTTAAATACACTCACACACTGAATCACAGGATTTACAGTGTCACGTGCAGAAAGTAAAGTGCCAATGACTGTACTCTCTGAACCTGACTTCTCCTTTCCTTCCTCACAGTTCACAGAAAACCCAGCGTATGCATACAAATAACAAGCATGTCATGTTTGATTTTCACTAAGAGCGCCTGGGTGTCAGTCAGCTGCTAATAAAATACACCGGAGCTTTAAGAGGATGTGACATTTTCCAAACACGTAGTTAAATAATGGTTGTGAATCTGAATATGGGAGAGTTATTAACTGTAGAGACAAACTCACTCCACATTATAGTACACGCTGTGTTCCAGATGTCAGTCAGATCGCTGTGAGTGACTCCTCCTCCCTGCTCTCGCTGACGCTGACATAGGACTCGTTCTGATTTTGGCTTTTACTAAATGTCACACTTTGATCCTGAAGCAAGGCCAGAAGACCTGAACACAGCACAGAATCTATACAAAAAATTGGAACTTTGCCAATAGACGTTCAGTAAATCCTGTGAAATCCCAGTGTTTCTGACATGACAGGAATCTCACTCATTTCCTGATGGCAAACAAACTGCAAATATTCAGTGACCTTGGCACGGCGGTGTTCCAGCTCTGGAGTCGCTCTGGAACGTGTTGACCGATGCATTAATACAAAATTTCACACTGTAGCATGTACAATTCAGTGGCCATTTAACTGCCATCTTGGAAATCTTTTTATATTATTATTATTATTATTATTATTATTATTATTTAATTTTGTGTATATGGTTCAACTTTTGACAGTACAATTTCTGGAGAGCTTAAAATGAACACTTGTTTTAATAAAACAAAACACTGTTGTTTTAAATTTACACTGTGGAATACAAACAGTCAGAAAGTTTCATGACTTTTAAACCAATTCTTGCTGGGTTTATAATAACCCAGTGATCAGTGTTCTGATGTAATAACTGATTCGGTATGGATTCAATAAACTGATTCAGCTTGTTTGCCTAATCAGTGTTATGAAGAGACTTTTTTGAAAACACATTCATATAAAATGAAGACTTTTTCTTTCAGAATACAGCTCTTATTTAGCTCCCAAATGGAATAGTCTTCCTGATGGTGTTCGGGGCTCAGACACACTTTCACAGTTTAAATGTAGATTAAAAACTCATCTCTTTAGTCAGGCGTACACATGATACATCCCATAATATTGTGCACTATCACACTAGACTTGCACATTCTTATGAACAGCAGATATGTTAATCTCTCTGCACTGCTCTTCTCTTCTCCATGCTGAGACACCCATGCTATGATCGTCTTCCGTGCGATGAAATTTTTGGACCTCCACTGAGACAAGGTTGACTCTGTGAGAACCCTGAGACATCTACAGATCTACCGGCTCCAGTTGGACTCTGTGATACTTGTATATTTGTAACCACACCATCTAGTGTCACCCATATGAGGATGAGGTTCCCCTTGAGTCTGGTTCCTATCAAGGTTTCTTCCTTTACCAATCTAAGGGAGTTTTTCCTTGCCACTGCTGCCTGACCCACCTCAGACTTGCTCATTGGGGACAAATACATATACATACATACATACATACATACACACTGTGAACTATATATATCTTGAATCTTTATTATATTAATTCTTTATACTTCTCCTTATGTTTATCTTCTGTTCTATGTTTATGTTCTGTAAAGCTGCTTTGTGACAATGTCCATTGTAAAAAGCGCTATACAAATAAACTTGAATTGAATTGAATTGAACTGTTAGATGGTTAAAACCACCAGCTGTTGTGATTCGTCCTGATGAGCCATGCTTCAGGGTCTTTATATTATCTACACCAGCTGGCTCTGGTTACAGTGAGAATGTGCTATGATTGGTCAGCACAATGGAGCTGTTGTACAATTGGCTTGTATAGACAGTGAGTGGAGTCGCGCTATTTATCGATTTGTTTGCAGACATATTGAAATGTGTTTCATTTAAATAAGTCGTGTTTGTGATGTTAAACATTTTTGTTAAAAAAAAAAAAAAATTATTTACATTTTATTTATTTGTGAATTTATCTCCTTTGTGAAACTCAAAAAATTCTTAGTGAAGTTGCTTCATTTCTGTTCACCTGTTCACATTTATTTGGGGATGATTATGGAGTCCTTTTATTTGTGAATGAACAAATAAATGTATGAAACAATTCTACCCCATAAAAAATAAATCACATATGTACTGTATATGCCAGTCAGAATTGAAAATTCCACCTTGGTACTGTATAGATATTGTTGTTTATTAATTTTACACAATACAAACTAAAATGTTAAAAATGAGGATTTCAGTGGAATACAAGTGCAAAGACTTCTGGACTGCAGGATTAAAGAAGATATGATTAAATTGGTAAGTGGTAATTACCCAGTCAGGCCGCAAAGTGGCACACACACACACACACACACACACACACACACACACGCGCACACACAGTTCTGTCCTAATTTAAGTTGATGTCTAATCAATCGTAGCAATAAAGCTGATTTCTTTAGTCTGGATGTGTGGGTTTAACATCTCACCAGCTGTCAAGAAAAAGACAAGAGGACATGAAGGACAGGAGTGCTAGAGAGAGAGACTGCAAAGGCCATGATAAGTGCAAGATAAAAAAACTTCTGAACAGAAGAAGATTCATGTGAAAGATCTTAAAAAACACTTTGGGGGTTTTTACACCTGGTCACTTCATGTGTTTTCTGTGATCAGATATCTATCCGATGGTAAAAAGACCAGGTCTAAATGCCCTCCGAAACGGTTTCGAGACGGATATAAATGCGATGGTTCAAACCACTTCAGGAGGTGGTCTGGGACGCGTTTCAGATGAAACTGGACAGGTGTAAATGAATGTGGTTGTTCAAGCCACATACGTCAGCGCTATACTCCTCCCAAACGGAAGTACGTCACTCGCAGGTGACTCGCGAGTTGTGCATCGTGCCAGAAACAAATATGTTTTCCCATCAGTGCTGCTTCGATCTTTCACTCAGGTGTCTCGTTGGGTCTTAAAATGCACTGCTGCCGCCAGCGAAAATGCAGCAAACAGTAAATGCTGTTTTTTGTAGCAAACGCATACACTAAAGTGTAGTCAAAATATGTTTTAAGTATAAACACCAAAGCGTTTTCCATTTCAATTACCACTGAAATGAGGTAAAATATATTTGAATTTTGGGCGGGAGTAGAAATATCAGATCGATATCCGACTCGCCGAGACGCATTTATGTGGCCTAATGTAAATGGAACAGTTTTAACAAATCAGACAGATATCGGATCAGAGACAACACATGAAGTGACCAGGTGTAAAAAGGCTCTTTGTCACAGGGTTTAACAAGATATCAACATTCATGTACAGTTACTGAGAGTAGAAAATGTCAGATCTATACAAACACAACCAGACCCATATTCACTGAAACTAGGCAGTGTGTGTGTGTGTGTGTGTGTCCTGTACTAACCTCTCTCTTCTTTTTGCAGAACTGAAAGTTTTATGCAGCACACTTTCTACGAACATTTCTAATTCTTAGACCAATAGTTCAACCAAAATGCTAATGTTTCCACTGAGAGCTAATTATGCTAATTATACTGATCATGCTGCTTGTCACAATCTGCAGAACTCTCTGAAATGAAATCCTTTAAGCTACTGTATATTCATTTACTCTGTAAGCCTGAAATTTACAGCAGGAAAAGAATGTCCCAAACATCTGCGGAACACGGCGTGATGCTGTTTAACACCACGTTCATTAGTTAGCAAACCTCCTGTCATGCAGGAAGCATGTGATCTGTCTCTGCTCAGGAACCTCCTGCACTACTGTACGAGCTCAAACTCCTCCAATCAAATGAAAGTGTTCTGAAACTGACGAGCTGATTCACTTCCACACTGCCGCTCTCTCAAATCAGTCAACACACTGTTTCTTCCAGGATTACACAAGCTACAATCAATAGTTTTACGTCTAAATGTTTTACATCTCTCAGCTTTGTGTTTATATAAAGTAAAGGTCTGTGACATCTACATAGGTCTGTCTTGATGTTTTCTTTTTATGTTTGTTGCATTTGTATATAAAGCGCTTTGTGATAAATGTGTTTTAAATTATTCTACATTCAACTAGAGGTTCTTTATTAGAGAACTCAGAAGGAACAGAATAGACTTTGCTAGAAAACACACACACGCATGGACGCATGCACACACGCACTCTTACCCACACACACACTCTCATACACACTCTCTCACACACGCACACCATCCCACACACAGTCCCACACAGTCTCACACTCTCACACACACATACTCTCACACACACACGCTTTCACACACTCACACACACACACACGCACTCTTACCCACACACACACTCTCATACACACTCTCTCACACACGCACACCATCCCACACACAGTCTCACACAGTCTCACACTCTCACACACACACTCTAACACAAACATACTCTCACACACACGCTTTCACACACGCTTTCACACACACACACACTCACACACACTCACACACACACTCACACACACACTCACTCACACACACACTCACACACACACTCACACACACACTCACACTCACACTCACACTCACACTCACACTCACACTCACACTCACACACACTCACACACACTCACACACACTCACACACACTCACACACACTCACACACACTCACACACACTCACACACACACACTCACACTCACACACACACACTCACACACACACACACACACACACACACACACTCACACACACACTCACACACACACTCACACACACACTCACACTTACACGTTTCATGGATTATGAGAACATATTGTTTCTTGGTAGAATTTGCTGGAACATCAGAGAAGCAGTGATGTTAGCAGTTTACTGTTAATGCTTTCAATCCAAATTATGATTAATTCATGACTATAAATAACATGATAAATACATCACATGATAAATAAGTCACACAGACAGTTCACTTCTGACCTGTGTGTGTGTGCATGAGAAACCTTTGTTTTAAACCAACTCAAACTTGCTCTCATATATTTATATCATTATAATTTGCATTCTATATCAAAAATGACTGGTTGGGATAAAGAACTTGTCGAATCTCTCTCGCTCTGCTTAATCACAGAAATAAACTACATAAAGCTGCATGACTTGATCACATAGTAAGCCATGTTTGTTCTTACTGGAGATCATAGCGTGGGTCGAGGGTCGCTGTCAGTAAAACACATCTTACAACAGGTTACTGATTAACACACACAGTGTGAGATCACCAGGAAACACAGACATCTGACAGAGTCATGTAGAGTAATGAACAGAGCAAGAAATCACTCACTCTCTCTCTCTCTCTCTCTCTCTCTCACTCTCTCACTCTCAAATTAAATGAAGCCCAAATCAAATTACAGTAAACATCTGTCCCAACATTTATTCCCGCATTTATCACAATGTAAAGCAGCAGAATGTTTTTCAGTCTTTGGCACAGTCCAGTCTTCACCTCAATTTCACAAGAAAGAATCTGAAAATATTTCTCAGAGTTTATGCTGCAATAACATTCTTCTGGCACAAGTTCAATGTTAACGATTTCCAGTGATATTCCACATTACTTACAGAAGTGTAGAGGCAGTGACAGGCTTTACACTCTGAACCCTGAACTCTCTCTCTCTCTCTCTCACACACACACACACACACACACACACACACACACACACACACACACATAGCCGGCAAAATAAAATACAACATAAAACAGAGGGCTGTGAATCAGGGCAGCTCTAAAAACTCTGCTCATGTTGCTGCTACACACACATACACACACACACACACACACATACACATACACACACACACACACATTTCATTTGTGAACTTGCAAAATTTGCTTCAGAGAAAGAAAGAGAAAAATCACGCATGAGAGGGGGTGGAGATGACAGTTAAAGAGAATAGCTTTAGGGCAACTTGAACAAATATACCCCTTAAAAATATGTCAGCTCATAAAGGAAACGGCCCATATAGACATAATTGAATGCAATCACATGGCTCAGTGACACAGATAAAGCTCTAGCAGGGTGATTATCTACAGCTCCACCAACACATCAGCGTACAGTGATCACTGGGGTCTTTAAATCAGTGTTCCCACAAGAACATTAATGTACTAAGAGCTAATTAAAGAGGAGGTTGGCTGATAAACTGGCTCTAAACAAAGCTACGAAGGCTTGTAGTTTTTCTGTAACAGTGTCCCAGTGATTGATATGTCGGCTCATGAGGTTTTACTGCTAAACTCCCCTGTGGTAAAAAGACACAAATTAGATCTGGTTTTCAAATAATATACTCTGATCTCCTCAATTTCAGCAATCAGCATGACTGCTCACAGCACCAGCAGTAAACAGAGCAGCGTGCCTTAGCTTGACATGAGCTATATGTTATGTTTAGATATTAGCTTTAAATCGATCAACATGCAACCACATTTGCTTACTGTTCTGAGGTAAAAAATATACAGGAATTGGACAATGAAACTAAAACAGCTGCATTTATACCACAATAATATATTAGTGTGGTGCAGGACCTCCTTTTGCAGCCAATACATCATCAAGATGTCTTGGGAATGACAGAGTCCTGCACAGTGGTCAGAAGGAGTTTGAGCTGTTCCTCTTGCAGAACAATGTCCAGGTCTCTATGTGATGCTGGTGGAGGAAAATGTATCCTGACTCACTCCTCTAAAACACCACAAAGTGGATCAGTATTGGTCTTTATTGGTCATCATGATACACAGCACCACCTTCAGGGTACAATGTTTCAGTCATTGAGTGCACATAGTCCTCCTGAATGGTCTGGTAAGCCTTGCTGGTGTACAGTGCACAGGTACAGGACCTGAGGAGTGCCATGTTTGCAGTCCAAAACATCACTAATCCACCATCGTGCTTTGCTTTGGGTACGTAGTAGTCCGGGTAGTAATCTACTTTGGGGCTTCTACTCACCGTAACTCTCCCAGATGTCGGAAAAACAATGAGGGTGGATTCATCAGCAAACATCTTTCACATTGTCCACATCCAAGATTTCCACTGCTGGCATCATTAAAACAGACATTTGACATTGGCACAGCTGACAATAGATTTGACAGTAGCAGCCTGAACACGAATACTGATGAACAGTTTTGGTGGAAACAGGAGAGACAAGGTGTACAGTACAATTCTGCAGTGTAGTCTTGGGTTAGTACCTGGACATCTCTTTCTTACAGTTTCCCCCTGCATGAACAGTTACTCCTGTTTGATGTGGTTGGTTATTCCTATTGGTTCAGGCTGACATTACGCCGGACCCCGTGGCTCTCCACACAGAGATTTGTAAATGAGTAATGAGTGAGTGAGTAATATTAATTGGCCAATTCGCACGGGACAAGACATCTCAGTAAAACTAGCAGAAGTGGGAGGGGTAACTCGCTTTACGCACCACAGTAACCTTTTTGTCATCATGTGCATATGACGTTGCTTCCTGTTATCACGTGCGCAAACAGACAACATGGCGCCTCCATGCTTGCAAAACGTGCCAAAAACTACTTTTAAACAGGAAATGACGGAATTTTACCGTACATATTTACAGCGGGTCTATTCGGACGGGATTTACAGAAGGTAAAAGTCGCCGTAATCTTTACTGACATTGTCCGATGGCACATTCGGACGGGACTGAAATCACCGAGAAGCTCTGGTAATAATTACTTTACCCCCACGTCCCCACGTAAAACTAATCCCGTCCGAATAGGGCTTTAGTTTCATCACTCCACAGCACTTTATTCCGAATTGAAGCTGGCTTGTCCAAATGTGGGTTTGCATACCTCAAGCGATTCAGTTTGTGGCGTGTGCACAGTGGACACTGACAGCTTATATCTCTGTGATAACCTTTTGTAGCCTTCCTCTAAACCATTCTTTGTTTTCAGGTCATTTGAGAGTTGTTTTGAGGCCTCCATGTTGCCACTCTTCAGAGGAGTCAAAGAGAACAACAACTTGCAATTGGCCACCTTAAATACCTTTTCTCATGATTGGATGCACCTGTCTATGAAGCTTGAGGCTCAATGAGCCACCAAACCAATTGTGTGTTCCAATTAATCAGTGCTAAGAAGTTACAGGTATTCAAATCAACAAATGGCAAGGGTGCCCAAATTTATGCACCTGTCTAATTTTGTTTTGATGCATATTGCACATTTTCTGTTAATCCAATAAACTATTTCACTACTGCATTTCACTACTGAAATATTACCTTCAGTGTCCTTCAGTTATTTGATAGATCAAAGTGAAATTGCTGATCCAAACACCCAAATATTTATAAATGAAAATCATGGAAATTGTCAAGCAGACTTGTTGACAAGCAGAGGTGAGTAGAGTATCCAAAATCTGTACTCAAGTAAAAGTACAAGTACTTATGGAAATATTTACTCAAGTAAAAGTAATAATCTTAATAGTTACTTGAGTAAGAGTAAAAAAGTATCCGATGAAAAAAAAACTACTCAAGTAGTTAGTTACTAGTTACTTCTCATCTGATTGATATGAAGCAAAAACCCTGATTTTCAAACTACTTGGAGAGCTTTAACACACCTCTCCTTAAAAGTCTCTTTATTCTGCTAATATAAAACACAGGTTGAAGTGTGTGTGTGTGTGTGTGTGTGTGTATATACTGTATATATATATAAAATGTGATTAATGGTTTAATGATGTAAATGAATGATGTGCTGGGCTCTTCCTAACCTGCTCTTCCTTTTAAGATTAATTTACTTTATTCTTACATTTGTTACATTTTCTAAGTACATGTATTCTTTAGGTAGGTATAAAACTAAATATAATCCCATTTTTATTTTGTATATGTTCTAAACTTTAGTGGAAAAAAAACTTAAGTGAGATGTCAGGATTTGCGTATCAATGCAAAACGTCTTACAGCATGCAATTCAATTTATTTTGTGGAACATGGACATGAAAATGCTGACGTTTTAGATTGTTTAAGACAATCCTCGATGATTAAAAACAGAAAGAAGAAAAACATCATCCCTGAGAGGTGGTTTGAAGTTGTCACACCATCCGGTTCAGCGCTCCTGTTGGTTCTTGGTTTGACATATGCAGTGTTCAGTTTGTTTAAATCAAAACCTGCAGTGTTTCCTCCTCTGTTTGCTTCTTTACAAATGTGGGAACACTCCAAATCACACTCAAACATGAACTAATAATAATTCTGAGACCATCTAATCAAGGAGGAGTCCAGGTCCAACTGAATTCTATTGTGGTTCGACTACAGAGAGGGATGTGAGTCTGAAATGAACAGCTATAAAGCCACATACCAGAATCAAAGCACAGAAATGTAACACTACACACACACACACACACACACACACACACACACACACACACACACACACACACACACACACACACACACACAGACACCCCATCTGTACTTACTTGTTTTGTCTTTTCCCCCTCACCTGTTTATCTTATCTCTTCAGGTTTTATTCCATATAAATGCTTTGGCTAATACATTGTACAATTTGTCATGCCAATAAAACGATAAAAGTAATTTGAACTGAACCGAGTGACAAACTGCACAAGCGCTAAACCCCTGACCATGACTCTCACATCACTTTTGTCTTGTGTTGACATTAACATTAACAACTTAGTAACATCTACTCTCTAGCATTGGATAGCTTGTGCTGATCCTACACCAGAACTATTACCAAACATACAATCAGATTCAGTTTGTTTTTTTTGGGACAAATTTCATTGGGAAGCGAAAACTTTTCTGTATTTAGCCAAATAAGGAGGAGAATATTCATGTGTGGAGCAAGATTCATTTGTGCAAAGATTTCTGATGGGACCAGTGGAGTCAAGTCGGACGTTTGTAACCGGTGAGATTTTGCAGGGCTTTAAAGGTCAAGGTTGAATCCACTTTTAATTGAATCCACAAAAGTTGCCTTTTTTTTGTTAGTTTTTTGTTTTTTTTACATTTTAATGGTAATCTAGTCAGTCTGGTCTCTGTGCACACTGCAAAGACTCAAAGATAAAAGTAATTTGAACTGAACCGAGAGGGACAAACTGCACAAGTGCTAAACCCCTGACCATGACTCTCACATCACTTTTGTCTGTCTGTATCTGTGTGTGTGTGAGTGTGTGTGTCTCTGTATTTAACAATGTTGCCAAAGCAAATTAATAGACAAAAAAAAATATAACAAAGGAAAAGTAAAATAACAAGAAATAAAAACACAATACATGAATAGAGATGTATTACTTCTCTGATGTATCGAGGGGAACAAATGTGTGAAACCATAACAAAAGACCTAAGCAACATCCTACACAGAACCTGTAAGTGACTTTTCTGATGTTCATGTAGTTTACCTCAGAGCTGAGTATAAAAAAATGAGATAAAATGTAAGTCGCTCTGGATATAAGGGCGTCTGCTAAAATGCTGTAAATGTAATGTAAATGTAACCCCTTCATGTTAACGGATATGACCATGCTGCTCCATGAATTTCGAAACTCCTGAGGGATCCAGAGCAGATTTCCTCAGGATGGTGATGAGCCTTGCGCTCTTAATAGTAGCTGGTACATGTTCACATGTTATATAACCAATGGTGATCACAGTGTCGAAAAGCAGGAGGTCTTCTGAGTTTGTCTGGAGTATTATGGAAGGGACTAGATCCAGTGGGCAGGCGAATTGCAGGAGAGTGTGACTTGTAAGATCTCTTCAGGTGCTAGGGTTAAAAAATGTGCCATAAGGTGAAGCGAAATCCTGGTTGTGTAATGTAGGGGTAGTCAGGGTAGAAGTGACAGTCTAGCAGATCCTCTTGTCATAATTGGAGGCAAAGTCTTCAGAAGTCAGGGTGGATAAAACAGTGGGAGCTGCCGGGGACAGCGTATGTAAGTAACTCACTGAAATATGAGTAGTAAAGTGAAGATCTTGTACAGCTTGCACAAGGATCTTGTTCAGAAGCTTTAAGATTTTCCTTGAGTCTTTGCAGAAGTTGCTTCCAATGAGAATTTGGACAGAAGAGAACAGTGAGGTGAGATCTGTGTCAAGAGCATCAATGAGCCTTGGGCCCCCCTTGACCTTCTTTAGAGCACTTTTATTAGGTACTTACCACTGCATACCAGGAAACATCCCACAAGACTTGATCTTTTGGTGAAACTCTGACCCAGTCATCTAGCCATCACAGTTCAGCTCTTGTCAAAGACTTATGCTTGCTTTTTCCTGCTTGCAACTCATCAACGTAAAGAACTGACTGTAAACGTGCTGTCTAACATAGCCTACAGGTGGGTTCATGTTTATGACAGGTGGGTTCATGTTTATGACAATTTATTATCTTCAGAAAAGTTTAGATAGATTTTATTGTTACAAACACCAGCTTTACTAAGACTGTAATGTTAGAGGAGCTAGAAAGAGCCGTCCAAAGTATGGCACATGGCAAAGTACCTAGAATTGATAGATTACTGGTAAAGCTTTTGGCCAGAGTTCGACTAGAGGGTTTTAATGAAAGCTTAGCCAATGGACAATAACAATAAGTTGCTGTAGGGCAGTTCTCTCTTTGTTGCCAAAAAGGTGACCGAGATGATATTAAAATGGGAGAACAGTTAATTTATAATGCAGTGATAAACTGCTCTCCAAGGTTTGGCCAACATTTTGAGTGAATTCTTCCATCCTGATCAAAAATATTGTTTCACAAGGAGACACTTTTTTTTATAAGATTTTTATTTTATCACAGATATTTTGTATATCTGTAAGGTTATCTAGATTTTGGTCTAGTGTGAATAAACAAGGAAAGCCTTTGGAGAGAGTTAAGCACTATTGTTTAGGGAATGTTTTTAGACCTAATTTTGTTTTCATGATAAAGGTTTTGTACAGTGATGTTGAAAGTATAC
>NC_083462.1:34255670-34275670 GCF_030014155.1 Tachysurus vachellii
ATACATCTGTTGGCAAATCCTAACCGTAGATCCTTTCTTAAGTCTTCTCTCTCTCTCTCTCTCTCTCTCTCTCTCTCCCTCTCTCTCTCTCTCTCTCTCTCTCTCTCCCTCTCTCTGGGACAGAGTAAAGTCCTGGTGTTGCCTCTTTTCTCTCCATCTGCCCTCCTTCTCCATACTCCATCTTCATCACACTGTATAAAGCATTAACCCACCCACCCCTCCTCTAGATCTCCAGCCCGTCCTCCCCCCGCACACATGTAGAGATAATAAGTCATCACTCCTCTATGGACGCTTTGGTGAGACAATGTTGAACAACAAGGTTCAGCATCATCAATCTCGCAGCATATCCATCACCCAACAATGGACATAATAAGAAGAGGACTCTGTTTCTGAGGACTCTGTTTCTGAGGACTCTGTTAGTATACTTTCTTCTATTTTCCCCTCTTTCTCTCCCCCCCCGGTCAATTGTAATTAGACATACTCCCATAAGTCGAAACATGGGCCTGATTCCAATTTCATTCAATTTACTCAGTAGCATCTAACCTATATTGAGTAAATTAATTAAATGAACAATACAGATTCTGTTCATTTCACTTAATTATTCTCCTATTAGATCTAACATCAGCTAGAGTCTTTCACAAGTAACTGTAGTTAGAACAATCCTGACAACATGTAATGTACACACTTACGTAAGAGCACAGAAATGGAAAATCACTGCCATTGTGTCATTTACTCTTAATGGCTCTTGTTCTAATGGAGAGCTCTGTTACTGTCTGTGATGAACTTTACTGAATACAGTTTCTCTGGAAGGATCTACTGTATATAGAGTCATGTACACGCTTCTTTCATAAAATAACCAGATTATACTTTGAGGGACATTTTTGATAGTACCTGTCCTTACATTTTTTGAAGTACATGTCAATTAACACCAGGAATATTCTGCCTGACTGTTCACGATCAATCCTGTAGGAACAGAATCCTGGTAATTTGACAATGTTATGTCATCTAAAGCAGAAAATGGGCCCTATGATCTTAATCATCTATTTAATATTGAATTTTCTGGTTGTCTCAGAGCAGCACACCACCTTACAGCACTTTGTCACACAGGCATGCCTCTTTATTTATTTTTTACATGTAAAAAACTGCAATTTTAAATATATGAGAATAAGAGCGAGATGAACATTATCATTATTTCCAAAAGGTCAGAATGTTTGGGGTATTAATGTTTTGCGTATAAAACCTGAAAAACTCCTCCAAACATGTGCAAGCTGAAATTTGTTGTAATCTGTACCGGATTTCTGTGAAGCTGCTTTGTGACAATTTTCACAATTTAACAGGAGGATTGTGTGGTGTTTTTTTTCACACAAGCCTGTCTGGTCTGTTTTGCATGTTTGCCTTAATGAATATGCAATTTGGAGCATTCTAATGTGCAGAATACAGGGCGGTGTCTATGCAATAGTCACATTTAGTGACCATTATGTGATTTACTGCAAACTGAAGTGACTGAATTATTGTGCACATAAATAAACAGAAAGGCAAGTGCTAATATTTGTCAACTTAATAAAGAGTTCAGGAAGAAGAAGAAGAAGAAGAAGAAGAAGACTCTATCCACTTGTAATGAGATTTCTTAACTGTAAAATTGGTTGTATAATTCTCATGTGAAATTCTTTATTCCGTCATGTGGTTTGGGCCACAAATTAATTTCAATAATAAAAGTAAAAATATGACCAAGCTGCATGCAGACATGGTGAACTTAAGGAGATGGTTCCTACAGCAACCAGACAGTGGGCAGGTAGATAAAGTCCTGTAAATCCAAACAAATGTTTAGGTTGACGTCTTGGTGTTACATTAACTTGTTAATCCTCAGACTGTCTCCATCTGTGAGTCAGTGGAGTTTAAGCACGGTTAAAATGCTGAATCTGGTTTAAGATACCAGATCAGATACCTCAGTGTGCGTTGTTAACATTGATCACAAAAATGGAGTAAAGTACATATTCTAAAACATATCCTTAAGAGGGACAGAATAAAAAAACAGGAACACACAGGAGTACAAATGCATAAGCCCTTGAGAACATACCCCTAATTACAAACTTATCATACAAGTCAAGAAATGTCAGAAACAGACACGGGCAAACAGGATATAGATAAACACACCTAGTGAGAAGTATTAACACAGGTAATTGCGGTTTGCTGGTTTACATACAGAGACCATAGCTCATCCTTATTCCATGCACAGTCATAATCAAACTCTAACACATCTTTACTGCCAGTGTCTGACTCTGAGTAGCTTTTGTTTGTTCATGTTTTGCATATTGCTTCACTGATACTGAGTGGTTTACAAATTCAAGCAACATTTTTGAAAAAAAAAGCCAGTGGTCTAAGGAAAGACTGCCTTCTGCACAGGACAGATATTTAGAATGGATGCATATTGTGTTGATGTGTGCATTTTATTTTACATTCGTTGGGTTGTGGACTGTTTTGCTTAGACCTCCATGCATTTGATCGCGTGTAGCAGGGTGGGGCAGTTGTCCCTACTTCTGCCCAGGTGCCCTGGATTTTACTAATCCATTCCTGTACCTAATAAACAGGATACACAGGAATGTGATACAGGTTTCTGTGTTTCTTTGTCTTTCCCTTTTACTTCACTCTGGGTGTTCAGTTCTTCAAAAAATCTGGTCATTCCGTTTTTAGCCTTATATCAGCTTCAACACACTGATAAAGCTTAAAGTGTGTACATGTGTATGTAATCATCTGCCTCCCTGTTCCTGCTGATTCCTCTCAACCATGACAACAATTCAGCTAGATATTATCTACGCAAAAGTAACAACCTTTCAAGAACCAGACACCAGATATTCCACATAATACCTAACAACATGACAAATAAGTCATTGTGTTGAATCTCAGAGGAAATGTATGACAGTTAGAATATGGCCTAGTGGCTAAATAACCTGGAACAAAAACACATTAGAAACATTTTGGTGGAAAAACAGTAAAGCTTTGCTACGATGAAGCATGATGCAGAGAAATGCAGCAGATTTACATTTATAAGTATTATACAGTACAGAATAAGTATTATACAGTGATGTATAAGTATTATACAGTGATGTATAAGTATTATACAGTGATGTATAAGTATTATACAGTACAGAATAAGTATTATACAGTGAAGTATAAGTATTATACAGTACAGAATAAGTATTATACAGTGATGTATAAGTATTATACAGTACAGAATAAGTATTATACAGTGAAGTATAAGTATTATACAGTACAGAATAAGTATTATACAGTACAGAATAAGTATTATACAGTGATGTATAAGTATTATACAGTACAGAATAAGTATTATACAGTACAGAATAAGTATTATACAGTGATGTATAAGTATTATACAGTACAGAATAAGTATTATACAGTGACGTATAAGTATTATACAGTACAGAATAAGTATTATACAGTGAAGTATAAGTATTATACAATACACACCTTTATCCAGAGCAACCTACAGAAGAACTTCATAAAAAACACAACCTCATGCTAGCACAGACAGCTCAGGGTCTAAAAGCACTATTAAGCTGAAGCTCTTCAAACACTCTGAAGAGTTTCTACAAGTTTGTACAACAACAAATAGAGTACAGGTGTGTGAACTGTGACACGCAGATGACTTACAGCATAACGTATAGTATGACGTATAGCAGAGGTTTTTCTGAGACCACCTCAGGTTAAGCTGACCCTGATCTGAGAGACCCAATGAGATTAAGACCAGAACCACCTGCTCCTGATCTTTTACACCCAGCAACATCACTCATCAGTTTGACATTAAAGAATCATAACAGAATCTAAGAATATCCCTCATAAGAGCAAGCTGGCACATGGTACGTGTGAGCTGTAGCCAGGCTATCTTTATATCTAGACTGTGTGTGATGGCAAAAAACAAACAGAACCATTAATGTACCATGAGCTTCAAACACATGAGGAACAAGTGTTGCATCTCAATACAATTACAATGACAAATATTTAATTATCCTATTTCATTTATTTTAAGTAATGTTTAAATATTTAGTCTGGCATCTAGTTTCCCTGTTGTTTAACAATTTTTAACATTCTATTAGTTATTAGTTATTTATAATACAAAACAACTGCAACTGGAATAATTGAAGCAATTTTGTTGGCCAGTGTTGTTGAAGTACTGACCATGACCAAGCCTTCTAAAGAGCTAATAATGACCTAATTTATTGTGTTAACAGTACCATATCATCATATTGCCATATCTATGACTATGACACACACAGAATGAAAAAGAATACAAACAATGTATTTTAAGTAGCAAATAATAAAGTATAGGACCACAGAAACAGGGCATTTTGGAAAATATAAAAATGTTTTTACAGGCCAGATTTATGTCCCCTGCGCTACTGTTTTCACGTATCAGTTTGTCAGAAATGCAGACGTGTGCAGGTTGACATATTTTTATTAATCAGGGAATCAGACAAGAACAAGATTCAAGGTAAAGTCATCAATACACAACATGAGCAGGGCTAGAAAACCAGATATATGTGACCAAGAGTAAAAGACTTGGTAATGACTGGTGAAAAACAACACGTGGTGTATAGTTCACAGATGTGTGTGTAAACTGTAAATGTGGCTGTGGTGGTTACTGAGTCCCGGTTTTTTACCTACAGAAACAGGAGAACTTCCTATAGGAAGCCTGGAACAAGTTTAAACGTATTATTATTTACTGTTCAATGTAGTAAATATTTTGAAAGAAATTTTTTAATTAATTTTTTTTGTTTTTTGTAAAAAGACAAGGGATGTTCCTCCAAGTTTCATTAAGCCAGTCTGTACAAGCTTCTAGCCTGTTCTTTGCTGACAGGAGTGAATTCTGATGTGATTCTCTGCTGATGGAGCTCATCTACCTCAAGGCTTGATGAGATGTGCTTTCTGAGATTTTCTGCTCACACTAATAGTTACTATTGTCTGCTCGATCCACTCTGGTTGTTCTTCTCAGACATCTCTCATCAATAAGACCTTTCTGCATGCAGAACTGCCAGAACTGCCCACGAGATCAGCAGTTTCTTAATACACAACAGTCCATCACCTACCAACAACCCAATCACATTTTTACAGTTATACATTGTGTTGCTACCAGTTGATAACTGCAAATGGTAAACAAGATAAAGTGCAAATAAATAAAGTGAAAGTCCTTCCAAACCAACATTATTAAGAGTATAAAAGATAATATTTGTTGGTCTATAAACACTCACTCACTCACTCATCTTCTACCGCTTATCCGAACTACCTCGGGTCACGGGGAGCCTGTGCCTATCTCAGGCGTCATCGGGCATCAAGGCAGGATACACCAGGGACGGAGTGCCAACCCATCACAGGGCACACACACACTCTCATTCACTCACGCAATCACACACTACGGACAATTTTCCAGAGATGCCAATCAACCTACCATGCATGTCTTTGGACCGGGGGAGGAAACCGGAGTACCCGGAGGAAACCCCCGAGGCACGGGGAGAACATGCAAACTCCACACACACAAGGCGGAGGCGGGGTCTATAAACAGTCCAGATTAATTTAGATTCAATATATTAATGCATATGAACAGAGTCAATCCTGACCTCCCTGACATCAAACTTGAAGAGAACACAAGTTTACCTGATTGCTGTTCTCGCATTTCACTCTCATTTTGTTCCTTTTTTTTCTTTTCATGGCCAGCTAGATAGCTCCGCTTCATATTGTCATCTACACAGTAAACATTAACATGCGCTGTAAAATGAGGCAGGAGGAGGCGGGGCCTTGCGTAATTTGCGGGGCCCTACGCAACTTGCGTAATGAGCATATAGGGCCGATGGGCTCTGCATATGAATGTATTTAAGAAAAGTAAAGTGATCTTGAAATGCAAGAATCATCACCAAATTGCTTCTGGATAACTGGGAGAACTTGCTCTTGCAAAATGTTTTGATACCAGTGATTTGGGGCAGAATTGTGAACCCACTTCCTTGAATAAAAAGCAACCCTAAATAAGGATGGTTTCAGGATGCTTTACTGGTAGCTGGTAGCGTCCACCTTTTCTTCTCCAGACAATGATTTTCCTGATATCCTAAACAGTCAGAATGGAGAAGAACTTTGTACCAGTCTTCTGCTGTTCAATCTTCAGTCTTTTCTCCAAAATTTCTGTCTGTTTGGCTATAAGAGAAGTTACTTCTTTACTGCCCTTCATGAAACCAGGCCATTGTCCAAAGGTCTTTGCCACACTGTGCATGCAGAAGCACTCATACCCACCGAGCAAGCTCTGCTGATGCTGACATGATTCCACAGCTGACTCCCCAGCCCAGGATGGTCCTGGCCCTCTAGGAGGTCCTGGAAATGTCTTTACTACAGCTGAAACTCTCTTGAAGTTCTATTTGGAAATTTGCACAATTTTCATTTTCATGTAATGGCATTTTGATGCAGTGATTATGGCTGCATGTCTTTTTTTGGAGGCAACCATTGCTAACACAAGAAAACAATGACTAGCACTTCTGTCCTCTTTTATAGTGCTCAGTCTGCTCTGTTAATCTAATCAGAATGATAGGGTGATTTAACCTGATGACAAATCATTTACACTTCCCTGAATGCTAATGATATTATTAGTGAAATGATGTTAGCGTCCATTTGTGCATTTTTTTGTCCAATGAAGCTTTTTGCAATTATTTAAAATGCAATTGCAATACAACTAGTATGATAAATATGTGGTATCTGACAAAGACTTTACATGCAGATCCTAAAGTACTGTAAGTAAGTACTGTAAGTGCAGATTTGTTTGTCCAGTTAATTGCATGAACATCCAGCAGAAAGAGGACACTGCTATTAGTGAACACAGTTAGCATGAAGGAGTGAACTTGATCTGTAGCAGTGTTTATGTAGGTGGTTCCTGTCACAGTAACATTCACATGAATGCAGGACAAGAGGTTTTCCAGCAGAACATTACCCAGAGCATCAAATGGACTCTGCAGGCTCGCCTTCTGCCCATAGTGCGTCCTGGTGTCATCGCTTCCACAGGTAAATGACACACAGACCTGGCTGTCCACATGACGTAAATTAAAATGTGATTCATTAGACCAGGCCTCCTTTTTCCATTGCACCATGGTCCAATTCTGATGTTCACATGCCCGTTGTAGTTGATTTCAGGAGTCAGCACGATAACTCTGACCGCTCTGCAGCTCCACAGCTCCACATACTGTAATGCTCCCACAGCATTCATTCACTTATTCAGCTATTTCTGCTACAGTTGCATTTCCGTAATCAATAAGCCTTGAGCACGTCGTCAATTCAACGGTTGTCTTTCCTTGAACTACCTTCATTTTCATTGTCTTGTATAGTCTGTATTTGTCTAGTATAGTATAGTGTTATTTATATCTGTACTTTTAAGAGTCACAAACAGCTGGAACCAAATTCCTTGTGTGTGTCAACACACTTGGCCAATAAACCTGATTCTGATTCTGATTTTGGATCAGTAAATCCAACCTCTTAGAAAAACAGAATTAGAATTAAACAGTTTCAGTAGTGATTGAAAGTATGTGAAGCCTTTAGAATCACCTAAATGACCTAAAACAGAAATCGCAAAAGAAGACAAAGACAACCAAATGAGACAAAAATACAATATTTGGTCATTTATTTATTGAGGAAAATGATCCGATATTAAAATATTATTACATTCAATAATATCTGTGAGTGGCAAAATGATGTGAGCTTCTATGGTTAACATTTAATTCAAAGGTAAAATTAAAGTCATGTATTTTCAGTCAGAGGGTTGAAAATCAGATGTGAGTAAGTGCCCTGTTTTATATAGAGAACAGAGACAGATCAAAGTCTGATCTCCACAAAACAGCTGTGGAATTGAATCATGACACACAGAGATTTCTGAAAACTTTAGAAAAATGCTTGTGAACTCCAACAATCTACAGTCAGACAGATGTCAAAAAATGTCTTGTAGATGGATGAGACCAAGAATATTTTGGATTAAATGAGTAGAACTAAGAAGAAAGACCAACACTGCATTTCAGCAAAAGAACAGTGAAGTCTGATTTATACCTGCACAAATTTCAGAACATTTGTCTGTGGATTGAATCTCAAGAAAAAGGGGATCAAGCAGCAAGACAACGTTCTCAAGCACACAATTCATTCTAGCAAAGAATAGTTAGATTTTTGTAAAGAATAAAATTATTGTGACCAAGTCAATGTAATTAATCTAAAAGAAATGTAGCAGAAGGACCTTGAAGCATGTGGTTTATATGACAAAACCCACCAACATCCCAGCGCTGAAGCTTACCAGAAATGTTTAGTTGCAGTTATTGGGATCACAGGTTCACAAAACTTTAATAAATATGTAAGTATAATATTTGTGTCTCATTTGTGCACAAAATTGAACAAACTGCTCTGTAACAATTACCTTGACCAAAGAATCTATTAAAATTTCCAACTAAAAATCTAATTAAAGAATTGATAACAACTGTTACTGTTACATATAGAAATCACCCAATAATTTCATGGTCAAACCTTTTGATCTGACCGTTTTAAAGTTGTTGGACACGGAAAGTCGAACAGAAGCAGATTCCTTAAACATAACGTGTTTACAAGTCTGAGACAGTCCGAGTTACAGCTGAACAAAAAGCTCCTCACTGCCATCTTACGGCATGTTTAACGCGTTAAACAGCATGAGCCTCTTCGGTACCCGTAGAGCTACAGTAAAGTCAGACGTGTACGTAAAGTGGAAACGATACTCGAACCGGAATTGTGTTGAACAGCGCTGAGATGGACACCGATTTTTAACCGTGTTTAATTCCGATTTTCTCACTTATACATGTCACTAATGTCTTTAAGGAACTATGTCGAAAGAGTTGTTGTTGAACGTCGAAGATCCTTCGCGATTTATAACTCCTACAGCGATGAGTAACGACACTGGGAACATGTCCATCGATCAGGACGGAGAGTGGGGTAAACAAACTGATCTAATAACATCTAATAACATCTAATAACATCTAATAACATCTAACATCTAATAACATCTACTAACATCTAATAACATCTAATAACATCTACTAACATCTAACATCTACTCACATCTACTAACATCTAATAACATCTAACATCTAATAACATCTAATAACATCTAATAACATCTAATAACATCTACTCACATCTACTCACATCTAACATCTACTAACATCTAATAACATCTAATAACATCTACTCACATCTACTAACATCTACTCACATCTAATAACATCTAATAACATCTACTCACATCTACTAACATCTACTCACATCTAATAACATCTAATAACATCTACTAACATCTAACATCTACTAACATCTAACATCTACTAACATCTAATAACATCTACTCACATCTACTAACATCTACTAACATCTAACATCTACTCACATTTACTCACATCTACTAACATCTACTAACATCTACTCACATCTACTAACATCTAATAACATCTAATAACATCTAACATCTCATCACATCTACTAACATCTACTAACATCTAATAACATCTAACATCTCATCACATCTCATCACATCTACTCACATCTACTCACATCTACTAACATCTACTAACATCTACTAACATCTCATCACATCTACTAACATCTAACATCTCATCACATCTCCTAACATCTACTAACATCTCATTATATATCCTAACATCTCATAATGTCTCATAACATCTACTAACATCTCATCACATCTACTAACATCTACTAACATCTCATCACATCTACTAACATCTCATAACGTCTCATTACATCTTATAACGTCTCATCATTTCTCTTAACATCTCATAACGTCTCATCATATATCCTAACGTCTCATAACATCTCATCATTTCTCATAACATCTAATGTCTCATAACGTCTCATCATATAGCCTAACGTCTCATAACATCTCATCATTTCTCATAACATCTCATGTCTCATAACGTCTCATCATTTCTCCTAACATCTCATACCGTGTCATAACATCTCCTAACATCTCACATCTTACACTTCCTAACTGCTTTACCCCAGGTTTCTACAAACACTCTTGTTCTCTACTATTATTTGTACAGGCATTTATTTACTAATCGCTTGTATTTGTTGACATAATAAATAATAAGTAAATTAAAGGACATATAAGTGTGTTTTTACTCAGTAAAGAAAAGTGTATGATCACTGATGTAGTCTTCTGAGATTTATGATTAATGGAGAAAAGTGTGACATTATCCAGGAATGTCGTTCTTCTGAAAGCTTTAATTGTGTAATAACCATCAGTTCACTGTCTCACTGTTAATGTACATGTCAGCAAGGCTTCTGTTCACAAAGCTCATTGTACGTTTTGCTTTGGAGAGATATTTATATCTTTTGGAAGAAGTAAAAATTCATTGTACATAGGTTCTGACTCTGGGAAGGATTGATTTTTTTTTAATTATTATTATTATTTTTAATACTTGTTCCCTTTTATCATCAGCATCTCATTGTCCTTTTCTTGTGTAGATATCAGTTTGTTTGATGAGTTAGACGGCCTGGGAGATGCGGAAGAGTTGCTGCAGGCTCTCTCAAACGGCTATGTAAGTCAAGTCAAATCAGCCCCACACTCACACACACACACACACACACACACACACGCACACACACATTTCTATATTACTTTATTGCAAGAATTTTTGTAGAACAGTTGTAGAACAATAAGTCACAGCAGGACGTCACACAATCTGTAGTTATTTTAAGATCTTAAAAGATCTTATTTTAAGATCTTATTTGAATGAGGGTGGAATGTTGGTCCCCTAAAAGGGTCTGATTAATTTGCTATTAGACATTTATTAAATATTATAACGGCAAGCATTACAATTACATACATTATGAACTAAAGCTGTGAAAACGTCTGTAAATGAAATGAGAGCAGTCTATAGGGTGACGGTGAGAAATCTCTCTCTTGATCTCTCACTTCTCACAGCATTTATCTGACCTGAGTTCTTCAGATGAAATCTTCAGGACTATATTGACACGATTTGATTGACCTGGATGAACGTAAACCTTCACAGATGTTAACATTCACGTGATTGTAAAGGATGATTAAACTTCCTCTGTGCCACTTTCTGATCTGAGCAGAACAGTGTGTAATGATGCCTTTTACATGTAAACATGTAGATCATATTTCTCTTTCCTGTCACTATAGAAACACTTGGGGGAAAGAGATCGCACAGACAGCCTGAATAAAACAGAAGCAGACAATAAACCCTATTTAATGGACAATAAAATATTCTGATTATGGAATTTAACGATGAATCATCCCTTCAAATTTTGATTAGAGTAAATAAATGCAAATTACACGATTATATATTAAATGATTAATTCAGCAGAAAAGCACTTACATCCATGTCTCCAGCTCTTTTTCTGTCTTCAGTCACTAATTATTAGATCTCCTCAGCTATAGTTTTGGTGTTACTGATTTTCTTGCTGCACACATTTAATACTTGGACACAGCATGGAGGTTTTTCTCCTGGATGCTGAAAAGAGCTGAAGTTGTGTGTGTTTTTACAGATGGCCGGTGCTGCCGATCTTGACTTAGACATGGATCTACCTGTCTGGAGCTCTGACATGTGGCCAGACACCAGCAGCATGTGTACAGGTCGATTTTCTGCTCTCTGATTTTATGATATTTTATTTCCTGTCTGTGGTGTTATTGTGATCTGTCATGTATTTGTTTTAACCTGCAGATGGAGACATTTCAACAGAATCCCTCTCTCCAGCACACACACTCATTTCAGTCTCCTCACCCGCATCAACCGAGGCATCTTCACCCTGTTCTCTACTTGTAAGCAGACATACTGTGTGTGTGTGTGTGTGTGTATTTGGGTATAACTTAGATTTACAGTGGATATGCGCAAAGAAGAATGATTATATCTGCGTGTTTTCAGTCAGAGTTAGTTTTAAGTCTCTCTGTATTGTTCATTGTGTCCATTTGCATCTTATTTGTTTTGGAAATTTTGTTGTCATACTTGTTTGGTGTGTGTGTGTGTGTGTGTGTGTGTGTGTGTGTGTGTGTGAGCGTTCACATAGTAGTCATTAAAATGAATCTCAGTGTGTGCAGGATGACAGGAGTGTTGTGATGAAGGGTGTGGGGGTAATTAAACTATTATGTGGCTGTAAGAATGATCAGGACGTGCTGCAAGCTGATGAAACTCCTCAGTCAGATTATTTAACTGAGGTTTTTTAGAGCTTCTAAGTCTCTATCAATGAATACATTAAAACTTGTTCCCTATTTATTATATTATTATTATTATTAATTATTAATTATTATTAATGCTGTGACTAATAAATAAAAAGAAAATCCTCTGTAACACAGAGTAATGTATAATCATCTGGGGGTTATGAGGTTATCTATAAGGAGAGAATTATCTAACCTATTGCACTCATTAACAGTCTGATGTAAAGCTGTTACGTAAGACATTGAGATATTTCAGTAAAGTACAAGCTGCTTTTTTACTCCTCCACTGCTAATATTCTCAGGCGGTCTGTACGTCTATCTGCCCAATCTGTATGCTTTCATTCGTGTGCTGTCTTAAGAACGAGTTTGTTTAGAATGTATTCTGTGAGGAAAAACATGGTGTACGGTGTCAGGCTGTTATGAGGAAAATAATCAACTTTGTGGCAGTTAACCCACTTTATACTGGACAGGATCACAACATCCAAACTTTGATGACCACGGGTGACCAGAGGGTGCACTATATTTTCCACAGCAGTGACAGTGATGTGGTGATGCCCCCAAGCGGGGTGTGAAGGGTGTGACGGTACATAACCAGTTAACAGCAGCCTGAGTCTCAAACTGAGCCCATGAAAATAGTGAGCAGTAACTAATACTGTACACCGGAAAGGTGCAGTCAATAATAGTACACGAATTGCAAAAAAAAAATTGCTAGTCCTGATTAAAAAAATGCACATAGCAGCAGAAGTGTATAGCTGGTAACTGCAGCTTTACAGTAAATAAAAACGGCTCATATTGTCAAAAAGTGTACATGATTGAGGAAACACATAATTAGCAAGACTGAGAAATAATGAAGATTGACCTTTCACAGCTGTCCTGAGAATAAGCATTAACATGTCCAGATGGTGTGTGTGTGTGTGTGTGTGTGTGTGTGTGTGTGTGTGTGTGTGTGTGTGTGTGTGTGAGAGAGAGAGAGAGAGAGAGCGTGCTAACGAGCTCATCTTAGTTATCCCTCAAGTCACCTTGCTCACTAGTCTCATTGTAAGAGGAAGTGACAGCCTGCTGACAGCTCTGTGTACTGTTCCAACCCACAGCCAGTGTATCACTAATGAACATCACTGAGGTAACAGTCTTCCCCTCACCCTGCCGTCTGTACCTACAGTGATGCTCTGAGCGCCTGAGAGCTCACGTCTGTCAAACAGCTGCTTAGATTGTCGTACAGAAATGCATGCTCACCATCAGAGCTTTGTCAACATGGATTGTAAGATTAGGCTTTATAGAATAATGGAATAATGGCCATCTTTGGCTTGATCATTAGGGATCTACATCTTGAAGACGCTTTGTGACAAAATTTATGGTTAGAATGCTATTCAGATATCAGGCTTTTGTTTGCACATACAGTGATATGTGTAATTACAGTATTATCTAAAAGAGTTTAAACAGATTAACTTCTGTCTCCATGCAGAAAGGCGATTGGTTAAAGGTCATAGCAGGAGAAACATCTTATTTCCAAAATCAGACTTGAGTCATAGAGCTGCAGCAGCTACATAAGGAACATCTTGCTCCTGCATGTCATAGTGACAGAACTGTGTAGATCTCCACATGGACTCTCATTGAAAGCACAACAGAACCATTTTTATAAAACCTCAGAACCCCTTTTAAAAAAATTAGTTATAAAACCACGAGTGTGTAATTGAGCTCCTCATCTGTGTCATTTGGAGCTTTCGGTCTAGATGTTTCTCTACCATGAGTCCTGTTCCATCAGTGATCTAACACTTCCTGTTAGATTCTTTTAACTGTCTCACCTGTGTGTGTATGTATGTTGAATCGCACTAGAGCGAGAGGACTTTTATTGTGAATTCCTGCAGTCTCAATGCTGTATTTGTTTATTTTGCTCAGTTTTTTTTCTGTCCTCACAGGATGAAGCTCTGTCTCCGCTCTCCACCCAGTCGCAGCACTCTCCACTCTCCACCTGCTCAGACTATAGCGGCTCTGTTGAACCACCTCCTGAGAAGAAGCCAGTCAGGAAGACCAATCAGATAAAAGGTGAAAACACTCAGCCAACCGCTGTGCTGGATACCGACACTTTTATGTCATTCACTGACTGTTGTGCACACACAAACACACACACACACACACACACACAAAAACACACACACAAACACACACAAACACACACAAAAACACACACACAAAAACACACAAACACACACAAAAACACACACACAAACACACACAAAAACACACACACACACACACACACACAAACACACACACACACACAAAAACACACACACAAACACACACAAAAACACACACACACACACACACACACACAAACACAAACACACAAAAACACACACACAAACACACACACACACACACACACACACACACACACACAAAAACACACACACAAACACACACACACACACACACACCAAATTTATCCTGCTTTCCTGAATTCATGGGCACTGAAGCACAGTGTAGTGCATTTATTTAGAATGATGTGTCATTTTGCTTTATCCACTGAGAATGATATTAGTGTTCAGTTGGCGTTTTTTTATTTCTTGTCTTTATAGCTAAACCTGTTATGAGACCCATTCAGCTGAGCCCTAAAGTCTCCATTCAGCCTAAGCCACTCATCACAGCCCTGCCCATCACTCAGACTGCAGCCTTGCAGACCAAAACCATCATCATCCAGCCAGTGCAGGCTACCATAGTGCCGGTGGTCAAACCCGCACCGGTCACCATTCAGCCGGCTCCCCCTGCAGGTCAGAAAGCATTTAGTCACTCAAATCATTCTGGTGAAAACATCCTCATCTGTGAAAGTGGTGTTTAAAGCAGCCTTTTCTTAGCTGCAACACATCTATTTTAATAATCATTTAGCAATAAATATTAATGTTTCCATTATTTGAACCTAAAGGTTCGCATTTACCCGCTACAGTAAGTGCATTATATACAACCAGAAGTTAAATCCTATGTGTGTGTGTGTGTGTGTGTGTGTGTGTGTCTGTGTGGGTGTGTCTGTCTGTGTGGGTGTGTCTGTCTGTGTGGGTGTGTCTGTCTGTGTGGGTGTGTCTGTCTGTGTGTGTGTGTCTGTCTGTGTGTGTGTGTCTGTCTGTGTGGGTGTGTCTGTCTGTGTGTGTGTGTCTGTCTGTGTGGGTGTGTCTGTCTGTGTGGGTGTGTCTGTCTGTGTGGGTGTGTCTGTCTGTGTGGGTGTGTCTGTCTGTGTGTCCGTGTCTGTCTGTGTGTCCGTGTCTGTCTGTGTGTGTGTTTGTGTGTCTGTCTGTGTGTCCGTGTCTGTCTGTGTGTGTGTCTGTCTGTGTGTGTGTCTGTCTGTGTGTGTGTTTGTGTGTCTGTCTGTGTGTCCGTGTCTGTCTGTGTGTGTTTGTGTCTGTCTGTGTGTGTCTGTCTGTGTGTGTGTCTGTCTGTGTGTGTGTCTGTCTGTGTGTGTGTCTGTCTGTGTGTCTGTCTGTGTGTCCGTGTCTGTCTGTGTGTCCGTGTCTGTCTGTGTGTCCGTGTCTGTCTGTGTGTCCGTGTCTGTCTGTGTGTCCGTGTCCGTCTGTGTGTTTGTGTGTCTGTCTGTGTGTGTTTGTGTCTGTCTGTGTGTGTGTTTGTGTGTCTGTCTGTGTGTCCGTGTCTGTCTGTGTGTTTGTGTGTCTGTGTGTGTGTGTGTCTGTCTGTGTGTGTGTCTGTCTGTGTGTGTGTCTGTCTGTGTGTGTGTTTGTGTGTCTGTCTGTGTGTCCTTGTGTGTCTGTCTGTGTGTCCGTGTCTGTCTGTGTGTGTGATTGTGTCTGTCTGTGTGTCCGTGTCTGTCTGTGTGTCCGTGTCTGTCTGTGTGTCCGTGTCTGTCTGTGTGTGTGTCTGTCTGTGTGTGTGTCTGTCTGTGTGTCCGTGTCTGTCTGTGTGTCCGTGTCTGTCTGTCTGCATCTCTGTCTTCATCTCGGTCTGTCTGTGTTTCTGTCTGTGTTTCTGTATGAGTATGTGTGTGTCTTTGCTTCTTATAAGTGTGTGTAAGTGACCTTATCTGTAAGTGTCTGTGTGTGTGTCTGTCTGTGTGGGTGTGTCTGTCTGTGTGGGTGTGTCTGTCTGTGTGGGTGTGTCTGTCTGTGTGTCCGTGTCTGTCTGTGTGTCCGTGTCTGTCTGTGTGTGTGTCTGTCTGTGTGTGTGTCTGTCTGTGTGTGTGTCTGTCTGTGTGTCCGTGTCTGTCTGTGTGTCCGTGTCTGTCTGTGTGTGTGTCTGTCTGTGTCCGTGTCTGTCTGTGTGTGTCTGTCTGTGTGTCCGTGTCTGTCTGTGTGTCCGTGTCTGTCTGTGTGTCTGTGTCTGTCTGTGTGTCCGTGTCTGTCTGTGTGTGTGTCTGTCTGTGTGTCCGTGTCTGTCTGTGTGTGTGTGTCTGTCTGTGTGTGTGTCTGTCTGTGTGTGTGTCTGTCTGTGTGTGTGTCTGTCTGTGTGTGTGTCTGTCTGTGTGTGTGTCTGTCTGTGTGTCCGTGTCTGTCTGTGTGTCCGTGTCTGTCTGTGTGTGTGTCTGTCTGTGTGTGTGTCTGTCTGTGTGTCCGTGTCTGTCTGTCTGCATCTCTGTCTTCATCTCGGTCTGTCTGTGTTTCTGTCTGTGTTTCTGTATGAGTATGTGTGTGTCTTTGCTTCTTATAAGTGTGTGTAAGTGACCTTATCTGTAAGTGTCTGTGTGTGTGTCTGTCTGTGTGTGTGTCTGTCTGTGTGTGTGTCTGTCTGTGTGTGTGTTTGTGTGTCTGTCTGTGTGTCCTTGTGTGTCTGTCTGTGTGTCCGTGTCTGTCTGTGTGTGTGTGTGTATCTGTCTGTGTGTCCGTATCTGTCTGTGTCCGTATCTGTCTGTGTCCGTATCTGTCTGTGTCCGTATCTGTCTGTGTCCGTATCTGTCTGTGTCCGTATCTGTCTGTGTCCGTATCTGTCTGTGTCCGTATCTGTCTGTGTCCGTATCTGTCTGTGTGTGAATCTGTCTGTGTGTGTATCTGTCTGTGTGTCCGTGTCTGTCTGTGTGTCCGTGTCTGTCTGTGTGTGTGTCTGTCTGTGTGTGTGTCTGTCTGTGTGTGTGTCTGTCTGTGTGTCCGTGTCTGTCTGTGTGTTTGTGTGTCTGTGTGTGTGTGTGTCTGTCTGTGTGTGTGTCTGTCTGTGTGTGTGTCTGTCTGTGTGTGTGTTTGTGTGTCTGTCTGTGTGTCCTTGTGTGTCTGTCTGTGTGTCCGTGTCTGTCTGTGTGTGTGATTGTGTCTGTCTGTGTGTCCGTGTCTGTCTGTGTGTCCGTGTCTGTCTGTGTGTCCGTGTCTGTCTGTGTGTGTGTCTGTCTGTGTGTGTGTCTGTCTGTGTGTCCGTGTCTGTCTGTGTGTCCGTGTCTGTCTGTCTGCATCTCTGTCTTCATCTCGGTCTGTCTGTGTTTCTGTCTGTGTTTCTGTATGAGTATGTGTGTGTCTTTGCTTCTTATAAGTGTGTGTAAGTGACCTTATCTGTAAGTGTCTGTGTGTGTGTCTGTCTGTGTGGGTGTGTCTGTCTGTGTGGGTGTGTCTGTCTGTGTGGGTGTGTCTGTCTGTGTGTCCGTGTCTGTCTGTGTGTCCGTGTCTGTCTGTGTGTGTGTCTGTCTGTGTGTGTGTCTGTCTGTGTGTGTGTCTGTCTGTGTGTCCGTGTCTGTCTGTGTGTCCGTGTCTGTCTGTGTGTGTGTCTGTCTGTGTCCGTGTCTGTCTGTGTGTGTCTGTCTGTGTGTCCGTGTCTGTCTGTGTGTCCGTGTCTGTCTGTGTGTCTGTGTCTGTCTGTGTGTCCGTGTCTGTCTGTGTGTGTGTCTGTCTGTGTGTCCGTGTCTGTCTGTGTGTGTGTGTCTGTCTGTGTGTGTGTCTGTCTGTGTGTGTGTCTGTCTGTGTGTGTGTCTGTCTGTGTGTGTGTCTGTCTGTGTGTCCGTGTCTGTCTGTGTGTCCGTGTCTGTCTGTGTGTGTGTCTGTCTGTGTGTGTGTCTGTCTGTGTGTCCGTGTCTGTCTGTGTGTCCGTGTCTGTCTGTGTGTGTGTCTGTCTGTGTGTGTGTCTGTCTGTGTGTGTGTCTGTCTGTGTGTCCGTGTCTGTCTGTCTGCATCTCTGTCTTCATCTCGGTCTGTCTGTGTTTCTGTCTGTGTTTCTGTATGAGTATGTGTGTGTCTTTGCTTCTTATAAGTGTGTGTAAGTGACCTTATCTGTAAGTGTCTGTGTGTGTGTCTGTCTGTGTGTGTCTGTCTGTGTGTGTGTTTGTGTGTCTGTCTGTGTGTCCTTGTGTGTCTGTCTGTGTGTCCGTGTCTGTCTGTGTGTGTGTTTGTGTCTGTCTGTGTGTCCGTGTCTGTCTGTGTGTCCGTGTCTGTCTGTGTGTCCGTATCTGTCTGTGTGTCCGTGTCTGTCTGTGTGTGTGTCTGTCTGTGTGTGTGTCTGTCTGTGTGTGTGTCTGTCTGTGTGTGTGTCTGTCTGTGTGTCCGTGTCTGTCTGTGTGTCCGTGTCTGTCTGTGTGTGTGTCTGTCTGTGTGTGTGTCTGTCTGTGTGTCCGTGTCTGTCTGTGTGTCCGTGTCTGTCTGTGTGTGTGTCTGTCTGTGTGTGTGTCTGTCTGTGTGTGTGTCTGTCTGTGTGTGTGTCTGTCTGTGTGTCCGTGTCTGTCTGTGTGTCCGTGTCTGTCTGTGTGTCCGTGTCTGTCTGTGTGTCCGTGTCTGTCTGTGTGTCCGTCTGTCCGTGTGTGTGTCTGTCTGTGTGTCCGTGTCTGTCTGTGTGTCCGTGTCTGTCTGTGTGTCCGTGTCTGTCTGTCTTCATCTCGGTCTGTCTGTGTTTCTGTCTGTGTTTCTGTATGAGTATGTGTGTGTCTTTGCTTCTTATAAGTGTGTGTAAGTGACCTTATAACAGGAGTAAAAGCATACACATGTGAACACCCAGAAACACTGCTGAAAAAGATGAGTGCTGTTAAGCTGCACTAAATCTCATTTTAGAGTTTTACAGATTGTGAGAAATCTGCTACTGAAAAGCAACATTCACCAATTTTAACCCATATTTTATGTAAAAATATCCAACAGTGGTGACAGTTGTTTCTGACATTTTTTGTCGGATATTGTACACTATATGTAGTGCACTATGTTGGCTGTGCTGAGCAGACAGCACTAATGTCCCTGTAGTATTGTTAATTGTGTCTGTTTAATTTTAGGGCTCATAGTTGTGCTGTCGTGATATTCACTAACCTGAAAACATTTAGAATTTATTTGTCCATATTGTGCAGCTCTGATTTTTTGTCTGATTATTCTACTATACATGTCAAGCTTCAGCTGGGATTTCTGTAGCGTTACAGTGTGATGCTCACAAGCAAACTCTGATCTGATGCTGGTGTCAGACACCGTCTTGAGATTTCTCAACGTATTGAGCTTTATAGTTGTAATAAAATTTATTCAAACCCCACTGCAAATGTTTATTGTCAAAATGTACAGCCTTTCAGCTGTTTGCAGGAAACAAATCAAACAAAAGCAACTGAAGTAGCTTCTTAATTCTTCGAGTGGTTTTTCCCAAATTCAACTGATAAAGCAACTTTCTCAAAAGTCTCAAAATGATTCAGTTCCCTGAATAGAATCTCACAGAAGCACAAATATGGAAAGCAGTGGTTGTCTCAAGCACCTGATGCAACTGAGCAAGGGCTTCATTAGTTCACCTGGTGTGTTTGAGCTAGAAACATGAAATAACTAAACTGACTAGAGGCCGAGCGTCACATTTGACTACATGCTGAAAATATGGA